>NW_021613299.1:0-1674 GCF_004785775.1 Grammomys surdaster | reverse complement strand
AATAATCAATATTCACGATCGTGGATAATAGTAAATCAGAAATAAACGAACATGAATAACCAAAAGTCATCATTCATAGTAAATAGGAAATCAGAAATAAAGCTGAAATTTCAATAGTCATCAGTCATACATAATAGTAAGTCAGAAATAAATGAACAGAAATAATCAATATTCAACAATCGTTGATAATAGTAAATCAGAAAAAAAGATCATAAATAATCAATATTCACCATTCATGGAGAATGGTAAATCTGAGAAAAATGAACATGAATAATCAATATTTATCAGTCATAATTCATAAGAAATCAGAAATAAATAAAGCAGGAATATCAATAGTCATTAGTCATGGATAATAGTAAGTCAGAAATAAATGAACAGGAATAATCAATATTCATGATCATGGATAAGATTAAATCAGATGTAAATGAATATGAATAATCAACAGTCATCAATCATAGTTAAGTGTAAACCCGAAAAAAATAATACTGAAATGTGAATAGTCACCAGTCATAGATAATAGTAATTCAGAAATAAATGAACATGAATAATCAATATTCAAAAATGGTGGATAATAGTAAATCAGAAAAAAATGAGCATGAATAATCAATAGTCATCAGTCATAGTTCATAGTAAATCAGAAATATATAAAGCTGAACTATCAATAGAAATCAGTCATAGATAATAGTAAGTCAGAAATAAATGAACATGAATAATCAATAATCACCATTCGTGGATAATAGTAAATCAGAAATCAATTAACATGAATAATCAGTAGTCATCAGTCATAGTTAATGGTAAATCAGAAAAAAATTAAGTTTTAATATCAATAGTCATCAGTCATACTTAAGAGTAAGTCAGAAATAAATGAACATGAATAATCAATATTGACCATTCGTGGATAATAATAAATGAGAAATAAATGACCATGAATAATCAGTATTCATCTGTCATAGTTAAGAGTAAATCTGAAATATATAAAGCTGAAATATCAGTAGTCATCCGACATAGATAATAGTAAGTCAGAAATAAATGACCATGAATAATCAATATTCACCATTTGTGGATAGTAGTAAATCAGCAATAAATAAAAATGAATAATCAATAGTGATTAGTCCTAGGTAATAGGAAATCAGAAAAAAATAAAGCTGAAATATCAGTAGTCATTAGTCATAGATAATAGTAAGTCAGAAATAAGTGAATAGGAATAATCAATATTCACCATTCGTGGATAATTGGAAATCAAAAAGATATGGACATGAATAATAAATAGTCATCAGTCATAATTAATAGTAAATTAGAAATAGATAAAGCTGAAATACCAATGCTCATCAGTCATAGATAATAGTAAGTCAGAAATAAATGAACATGAATAATCAAAAGTCATATGTCATAGTTAATAGGAAATCAGAAATACATAAAGCGGAAATATCAATAGTCATCTGTCATAGATAATAGTAACTCAGAAATAAATGAACATGAATTATCAATAGTCATCAGTCATAGTTCATGGGAAATCAGAAATAAATAAAACTGAAGTATCAATAGTCATCAGTCATAGATAATAGTAAGTCAGAAATAATGAACCTGAATAATCACTATTCACCATTCGTCGATAATAGTAAATCAGATAAATGAACATGAATAATCAATAGTCGTCAGTATTAGTCCATGGAT
>NW_021613298.1:0-1267 GCF_004785775.1 Grammomys surdaster | reverse complement strand
TGTATCTTTACATGAGGTTTGTTCAATAAGTTCTATAGTGCTTTTCTGCTGGAAATAGCAAATTATTTTGACATTCCATATGTAACAATGAAAGATACATGCCGGGTGTTAAAAGTGTTTCTCCTGTAAACCATACACACTTCCTAACTTAAATGTCACAGGTAACATGATTTAGGTGTTTTCAGCTCTTTTGTACTTGCCTTTAGCTCTGGAAGTAAGAAAACACTGCAATGTGTGTATCTTTCCATGAGGTTTGTTCAGTATGTTCTACAGTGCTTTTTTGCTGGAATCTAGCAACTTACTTGGACATTCCATATGTAACAATGAAAGATACATGGCCCGGTGTTAAAAGTGTTTCTCCTGTAAACAAAACACACTTCATAACTGAAATGTCACAGGTAAAATGATTTAGGTGTTCTCAGCTGTGTTGTACTTACCTTTAGCTCTGGAAGTAAGAATACACTGCAATGCGTGTATCTTTACATGAGGTTTGTTCATTATGTTCTTTAGTGCTTTTCTGCTGGAATCTAGCAACTTACTTGGACATTCCATATGAAACAATGTAAGATTCATGGCCCGGTGTTAAAAGTGATTCTCCTGTAAACCAAACACACTTCCTAACTGAAATGTCACAAGTAAAATGAGTTAGGTGTTCTCAGCTGTGTTGTCCTTGACTTTAGCTCTGGAAGTAAGAATTCACTGCAATGCCTCTATCTTTACATGAATTTGTTCAGTACGTTCTATAGTGCTTTTCTGCTGGAATTTAGCAACTTACTTGGACATTCCATGTATAACAATGAAAGTTACATCGCTAGGTGTTAAAAGACTTTCAGCTTTAAACCAAACACACTACCTAACTGAAATGTCAGAGGTAACATGATTTAGGTGTTTACAGCTCTTTTGTACTTGCCTTTAGCTCTGGAAGGAAGAATACACTGCAATGCTTGTATCTTTACATGAGGTTTGTTCAGTATGTTCTATATTGCTTTTCTGCTGTAATCTCTCAACTTACTTGGACATTCCATATGAAACAATGTAAGATACATGGCCGGTGTTAAAAGTGTTTCTGCTTTAAACCAAACACACTTCCTAACTGAAATGTCACAGGTAACAAGATTTAGGTGTTTTCAGCTGTGTTATACTTGCCTTTAGCTCTGGAAGTAAGAATACACTGCAGTGCCTGTATCTTTACATGAGGTTTGTTCAGTATGTTCTATAGTGCTTTTGTGCTGGAATCTAGCAACTTACTTGGACATTCCATATGAAA
>NW_021613297.1:0-1296 GCF_004785775.1 Grammomys surdaster | reverse complement strand
TTTCTGCCTGAAGCAGAGACCACAGAACAAAATGCTGCTAGCTCAAAGTGACAAGGATTGAAGCGAAAGTAACTGGGGTGTGACCAGGCCCTGGCTTCTCAGGTCCTCCTGGCCCTCTCCCACAAGATGTGAGCAAACCCTGGTCCTGCTCCTCTCCTGTGACTGCTTCTGTTAGAGCATCTAGATAAGGTAAACAAATCGCTTCAGGACATGACTGTGACACCTATCTGATGGCATATGACTTCTGATAAATTCTTCATTCATAGGTCAAGAGGTTTTGAACTTAGGAAAGCAGAACTTTTGAATGTGCCTGTGAAATAAAGCATCAGCTAGCAGTCAATAAGCTGTTCTTTTTTAACTCTTAATAGAAACTCTTCTGAAAATGTCAGCATGTCAGAAAACCTGGATGGACAAAGATCAGGAAAGATTTAGGGAAAGAATTCAAGTGTTGTAAACTCTTTTAACGTTTCAAAGTTTTTAGAGTCACTGCTCTACCCCAGTCGCTTGGTTTGTCCTGTAGAGGAGAAGACTTCTGTAACATCTGGAAAGACAGGAATGCAAATAATGTTCTCTTTCCTAAGGAACAAGATGGCTGCTACTTTCACACGGTGACACACTGATGAAGCAAAATAACATGAGGAAGAAGGACTTTCTTATCATAAGTGGATACTTCAGAGCACACTAGGCTAGGGATGTTCAGGGAGGCATCCCTTCCTCAATTTCCAGGTAGCTTTCACTGTGTTAGAGAAGCTCACCAAGCCTTGCTACTTACTCCACATTGGTTTATCTGTGAGGAAAAGGTAATTTAAATTTTTCCTTTGTTCTGAGGGTTTTTTATGACTTAGAAGGAATGATGTAGCAAGTGTAAATACATGTGGCTATTTTGAGTATCTTTAGTTTAAATTCAACAATTCGAAGGGCAGCAATGGGGTGTGAGACCTGACACCAAAGAGTGTGTCATAGACCTCAGGAAGTATAAATTTAGATAGTCCCTATATTGGAAAAACATGGCTTTCTGATAAAAATAGATTTGACCTGTAAAAATTTTATTTTCTAATAAAATAATGCTAGTATGTAGACCTTCTTTAAAAATCATCTGCTTGAGTTCTGTGAGTTTTATGACTTTGAGGACATGTGGTTGATGCTATGTGTCATGCATAGAAGAATGGAAAAGGTCTAGTTGTAATAAAAAGTTAAACAGTGAGAAAAAGCAAAGGAAATGTAGAATCAAGTCGAGATCAAAGGTGAAGTAGAAATGTCAATGGAAAGATAGGAGAGTCCAAGTCATCTTGAATA
>NW_021613296.1:0-3021 GCF_004785775.1 Grammomys surdaster | reverse complement strand
ATGTAATCAATATAGTGCAGCAATGTAATACCATGTAGAAGAGACAGACGAACTTTATTAGATCTTTTAATAAAGATATGACACAGCACTATAGAATTAGTATATCTTTGAAGTAAACCTTATGAGATATACTGTGGCCTTCCCAAATTAAAGTACATTGCTTCTGGTGGTCCTTATGCAGAGGTACTAAGCAAAAGGCATTTGTAGATTAATAGCTGAGTAGTGTGTACCAGGATATGTGTCAGTCAGCTCAAGAGGGAAATTGCAATCAGAGTCCTGAAGTGGAAACCTCTAGTTTCTTTGGAAAATTGGTTATGTCAAATGATGTTTTGCTGTGGCATGTAGGTGAAAGGATATCTTGGTAAAACAGACACCATGTGAACGACTGTTTACCTGAAGCAAACACAGGTGAAAGGATGTTTTTCTGGAGGTGGCATGTGAAAGGATGCTTGATGAAGGAGCATAAATATGACCCCACATACATAGGGAGAGAGGCATTGAGCGTTGGTTTGGTTTGCTCTGCCTTTATGTTCTTCTCTAACAATACACATGTATTGGTTTGCCTTACACAGTGTTATTGAACTCTACTTGTGATAAAGCTGCCATTGAGGAAACTCACCCCATAACAGGTCCTGAGAATCCTGCAGCAGCCTGCTGCTCCTGAGACCTTGTCTCAGGCTAGTTGGTGAGCTGTTTTGCTTCCTCAACATTGAACTACAGCTGCTGGTTCATGCTTGGTATCTGCCTGCTGAAAGGACTGGGATGTAGCTTCCAGTTCATGTGTGGTGTCTGCCTGCCTAGAAGACTGGCCTTATGGTGCTCAGTTGTATTTGATGTTTGCTACAGGACTGAACTGCTGCCAAAGAAGATCCTTCTAACCCCTTAAGAACTAGTGATCAACATGTCCACTTCCCCCATACCCTAATAACTTTTCTTTTCCCCTATCTCTGCTGGGTGGTGGGTGATAGGAGATGTTGTACCCTTATTAAAAGTAGGTTGCAAGAGAGGTAAGCCTACAGAGTCATTACTTGACTTCAGTTTTGAAAGATAATTATTATCTCAGACATTTCTCTTCTGCACTAGTCAGATAGGAAATTGAAAGGGAGATGTGGTGGGAACTATCACCTCTATTTCTGTCAAGTTCCTGTTGGTGGCATGAGGTTCTCCAATTACTCCAATGATGTGATGCTCTCTCTGGTTCATTATCACTCTGGGCAGAGTTAAAACTAAAGGCTTCTATTTAACCTTTATAACTACAATAGCCCTCATCCCTCAGGTGAGGGAATTCAATAAGAGATTTCTGCCAACTTCCAAGCAGATCTATACCAATTATACTTTGGGAAGCCGCTGAAATAACTATAAGTTCAAGGATACACTGGACATTCTGTGCACTGGATGTTAGGCAAAATCTATTCATCACCTGGCCTCCACAAACCTCTGATTTAACTGTAGGGCCAAAATGATTCTTGCCATTTCCGAGAATCATCAAAAAACAGAACCAATACCCAACAGAATATCAAAAGTCTAATTGTATCCTTTCTCACAATAAAAGGCAAAAGCTTCCACTGGGGAAGCACTGGAGAAAGCAAGCAGTAAACCTTCTATGTACTTTATCTAGGCCCTTCTTCAAAGGAAGAAAATTATCCTTTCATTCAAGGGGTTCTAAGTCTGGAAACTGGCTCAAGCCTGGAAATGGATTTCTAGGCCAAGATTCTCTTTTGCCATGTTCAATGATCATCAAGGTAGGAGCACAGCAGTGTCCAAACAAAGCCTGACACAGGGAGAGCTGAGAATTTGAGAAATTGTTGACCCCACAACAAAAGAACGGCTTAAAAAAGCCCAAGAGAAGGACCACACAATGTGAGATTTTCCGGAGGACACCAGAATATTTCAGGGTCACAATATCAAAGCTACATTTTCACAGGACACTAAGGAAGAGGAAGTGAAGAAAAAAATTTTCTCCTATGGGGTTAATGAACTGCTGCTCTTATTAACAAGGCTTTGTGCTGGTCTGTGAGATGAATTACCAGCCAGTCATTCTGTATCAACACTTAGGCCTTTCTTTGGCTTTGTTTTGCTTTGCTTTCTTTCCATTGCTTTCAATAAAGTTTTACACCATTTGCTTGTTTGTTTGTGTGTGTGTTTTGTTTTGTGTGGCAGGGAGTTAGATTAGATTTTTGTTCTAAAGGGAGGCTGTGCATGAGCTTTCCAATTGAAAAAGATCCAAGACTTGAGAGAGAAATCAGGAGGGATGCAGGGATGCTATGTAGGAGGGGCTGTTTACAATGGACAGATGGGATAGGTGACTAAAGGTCCAAGCAGCTGAAATATCAACTGAATAAAAATGTGTATAAGGCCATCATTTGTAAACAAATATCAACTTGCAAACATAGTGTAGGCATTCCTGATCATCTTATTCCGAGCTAGACAAGCAGTCAATCCAGGGGTCCTGCTCCTCCCACTGTGAGTAGTCTCCAGCACAGACCATTGTTACTGATTCAATCTTGAGCTTCCCAAGCTTAGCACATGACTGCATTCCCAAGTGTGCGGCCCCTGACCTATACATCTGCCAGGCTTTCATAGCTTAAAAGCGGGCACGGGGCCGGTGGGCATGTAGTACCCACACCTTCAAGGGCATGTTGCTTACATGGAGGTCAAAATTCGACCTTGGCCCACACTGGAAGGACACTGTATGTATACCATTCTACAGTGAACTTGAATTCTACAATGAGGCTTAGGTCCTGGCAGAGAGACAAATCAATCTCTCATTTGCTGCTCATCACCTCAAGAAAACCCACATGAAGTATCTTCACTCTTCAAGGCTTGCTCTAAACATCTTGTAGCACAGACCATATCCACAGAATCATAGGAATAAGAGAGAAAAAGATCATCCCATTCCTACCCCCTGCTACCTACGGAATGAACAGATTACTGATATCTCAAGCTCCTGGGCCCATTCTCATACAGTGTGTGAAAGAAACACATGGGAAGTGCCCCTTTCTCTCTCTGTCTCTCTCTTTC
>NW_021613295.1:0-1439 GCF_004785775.1 Grammomys surdaster | reverse complement strand
TTACACCAGACTTCTCACCAGAGACTATAAAAGCCAGAAGAGCCTGGTCTGACATCATACAGACACTAAGAGAACACAATTGCCAGCACAGATTACTATACCCAGCAAAACTCTCAATCACTATAGATGGTGAAACCAAGATATTCCATGACAAAACCAAATTTGCACAATATCTTCCCACAAACCCAGCACTTCAAAGGATAATTGATGGAAAATGCCAACACAAGGAGGGAAACTACAACCTAGGAAAAGCAAGTAAGTAATCTTCCAACAACCCCCAAAAAAGATACAAACATAACTTTACCTCTAATAACAAAAATAGCAGGAAGCAACAATCATTTTTCATTAATATCTCTTAACATCAATGGTCTCAATTCCCCAATAAAAAGACGCAGACTATCAGACTGGATACACAAACAAGACCCAGAATTTTGCTGCATACAAGAAACGCACCTCAGTGACAAAGACAGACACTACCTCAGAATAAAAGGGTGGAAAACAATTTTTCAAGCCAATGGTCCCAAGAAACAAGCTGGAGTAGCCATTCTAATATCAAATAAAATCGACTTTCATCCAAAATTAATCAAAAAAGATAAGGAAGGACACTTCATACTCATCAAAGGAAAAATCTACCAAGGTGAACTCTCAATTCTGAACATCTATGCTCCAAATGCAAGGGCACCTACATACATAAAAGAAACTTTACTAAAGCTCAAAACACACATTACACCTCACACAATAATAGTGGGGGATTTCAACACCCCACTGTCAGCAATGGACAGGTCATGGAAACAGAAACTAAACAGAGACACTTTGAAATTAACAGAAGTTATGAACCAAATGGACTTAACAGACATCTATAGAACATTTCATCCTAAAACAAAAGAATATACCTTTTTCTCAGCACCTCATGGTACCTTCTCCAAAATAGACCATATAATTGGTCACAAAACAAGCCTCTACAGATACAAAAAGTTTGAAATAATCCCTTGCATCTTATCAGATCACCACGGACTAAGACTGGTCTTTAATAATGACAAAACCAATGGAAAACCCATGTGCACATGGAAACTGAACAACTCTCTACTCAATGATGACTTGGTCAAGGAAGAAATAAAGAAAGAAATTAAAGACTTTTTAGATTTCAATGAAAATGAGGACACATCATACCAAAACTTGTGGGACTCCATGAAGGCAGTGCTAAGAGGAAAACTCATAGCTCTAAGTGCCTACAAAAAGAAACTGGAAAGAGCACACACTAACAAGTTGACTGCACAACTAAAAGCCCTAGAACAAAAAGAAGCAAATACACCCAGGAGGAGTAGAAGGCAGGAAATAATCAAACTCAGGGCTGAAATCAACCAAATAGAAACTGAAAGAACAATACAAAATATCAATAAAACCAGGAGTTGGTTCTTTGAGAAAATCAACAAGATAGA
>NW_021613294.1:0-2558 GCF_004785775.1 Grammomys surdaster | reverse complement strand
TGTACATTTCAACAGGATCACTGAGAGATTCATAAGTACATGGAAGTCTGAGTATTATCCTAGACCTCTGACTCCTTCTCTTTCCATTTGATCTGACTTCCCAAGCCACAAAATGAAGATCTGTCATTTAGAGTAACTATCGATGGTCCCGAGTCTATCACAAATGACCCACAATAGCAGAATGTGGGGTTATATGCAAACTCACCAGTACCTTTGAATTTTGAAAATTATGTGTAGTGCCATGAATAATACAGCACTTGCCAAGTGTAAGGAGAGATTGTAGGGAGACATAGAGTACACTTGTGTCAAATTAAAATCTGCCTAGTCCTCTGGGATTTCTCTGTGGGTTGCTGCAAATTACTCATAGACTTAGATAATAGGAAAATGAAACGAGAGTCCTAACACGTCTCCAGTTCAGTATTAGGCAGGGACATTCACACTGCTTGCTTCTGGAAAGAAGGTAGCATAGCATTAGCAGCACACAAAGACTCCAAAGATAAGATAGGCTGTTTGGGTTCAAATTGTACTTATGTCCATGAGCTGTGTGGCCTTGGGAAAATTCCTTAGCTTCCCCATGCTCTGCTGCCTCATTTAAATCAGGTGCAATGAGAGAACGTGCTCTGTGAGGACTTATGAATATTAATGTCATAAAGCTCTTGGAATCATACCTTGCACACAGCAAGCTCTGCAATGATGTCTCAATACAAATTTTTTAAGTTCTCCTTTACAGAGTCTAGGAGTTGTCTTACTTGCCTTTGTATGTCAGTTGCAGTAGGACTAGAACATATTCTGCCTTTGGTGAAAAGAGATCCTATCTCAGGGGTCAGGTTGCTCTCTACAGTTAACTGGAGCAATTAACTATAAGCAATTATCTACAAGACTCTAGCAAATAAGACCAATAGCCTGGCCCCAAAGCCCTAAGGAGGAGTCCCTGAGTCTAGATGAATATGTTAATATTATCCTCCTGCAAAATAAAAAGAAAATGATAATTTAAACCCTAGACTCCCATACATGCAAAAGTCTCACTAGTTGAAAAGCTGATTTGTTTTGCCTTAATATGGAGAGTGTCATCTGTCAAAAGCTGCTGAGGCATTATGCACAACACAAACACAGACAGGTGTTTAGCAGCTGAGTCTCTGTTCACTCTATGATCCCGGCAATAAGCAAGCAGCACATTTGCTGTCACTATGCTTCCATGAACCCTGTGAGCCCATCTATCAGAGAATGTCAGGTTCAGCAGCCCCTTCTTCATATATGCAGATACAATCAAATACATTGCAAGACAAAGTCAGCTGCACCTGCTCTTCTCACATCTGCTTGCCTCAGCCACCAGGTTCCCCTGTGCCCCATCAATTATTACTTGGTTTTTCCTGGGTGGTGCTTGTAAACTCCTCAAGGTGTGCTCCTGGGCAGTAGTGTGCATTGAGATTTCGTTTTCTGATCCTTCCTTGGCTGTCTCTGGACACAAACTGATTTGCAGGCGAGGGAAAACTGATGAAAATTTCATGATATTTAGGTTTTTAAAAGCATATGGTAGCAGCTCAAGAGGTTTGCTTACCTTGGATTAAAACCTATTAACGTTCAGGCACTTTCCTCTCTGGTGAAATTCATTCATGACTTGCGTGTGGTGACTTGCAGAGAGCTTCATTACAGCTCAGGGGCATAACTGATGCCACACAGGCCATTAAAAAGGAGTTTTCAAGAATACAAAAAAGAAAAAGTTGTAGGAGAGGACAAATTTGTCTTGAAGGCGACACTCTCGAAGAGCCTTCACAAAGCGTAGAGCATTATCTCAGATTCAACCCAAGCACGTTTTCTCCTATTTTTAAATACCAAATAGAGAATGGGGAGAGTTATTTCTTTGTGACAGCAGCTTTGGATCCTGCCCTTATTTTCTGCCATTATAACTCCAGTTAAGCTGTGTGAATTGTTCTGTGTAGTTTTTTTTTTCAGGGTGCAGGGAAGCAGCTGTTGTTTTCAGTGCGATAAAAATCCACAAATATTTGTTTGGATAGTGCCTCTAAGAGAGTCATCATATTCTCTGTGCCTCATTTACTTGTTATCCAAAATATCACTACTATCAAACTCACAGAGCTTTGGGAGGGCTGTGGAAAGCCATTAAGTGTGATGTTGTAAGTGAAGATTAGTATTTTTTTTTTTTACTGTTAAAGCATGTTTGTTTGCTTTTTACAGTTTTCAGATTCCTTTGCTGTTCTTCTAATTGATTATAAATTATTTTCATTTTCATTAATCTTACTATTTTTAATTTGCCTTAGCTGCAAACTAAGACAAATGCCTCTGGATAGGGTCCTGTCTGTCTCAGCAATTGTTGACCTCTCAGGCTGATTTCTTTGGGGTGGGAACAGAAGAGCTGCCTTAGGAACTGTGCACCTTAAGAGTTTTCATAGATGGTTGACTTACACTGTTTGATGCCAACATCCCTGCCCCTGATCCAGTTTCAAGGAACAGAAACATCTGCAGACTTTTTCCAATATCCCAAGGTCACAAAATCACTGCTCTGGGTGTATGAAGCTGGTACTGTCTCTGGTGCATTTATT
>NW_021613293.1:0-5320 GCF_004785775.1 Grammomys surdaster | reverse complement strand
CTTTATATGTTATTTGGCCTTTTTCCCTTACTGCTTTTAAAATTCTGTCTTTGTTTTGTACATTTTGAGTCTTGATTATTATGTGACGGGAGGTATTTCTTTTTTGATCTAGTCTGTTTGGCGTTCTGTAGGCTTCTTGTGTGATTATGGGCATCTCATTCCTTAGGTTAGGGAAGTTTTCCTCAATAATTTTGTTGAAGATATTTACTGGCCCTTTAAGTTGGGAATCTTCACTCTCATCTATACCTATTATCCTTAGGTTTGGTCTTCTCATTGCGTCCTGGATTTCCTGGATATTTTGAGATAGCAACTTTTTGCATTTTGCATTTTCTTTGATAGTTGTGTCAATATTTTCTAAGGTATCTTCTGCACCTGAGATTCTTTCTTCTATCTCTTGTATTCTGTTGGTGATGCTTGTGTCTATGACTCCTGATTTCTTTTTTAGGTTTTCTATCTCCAGGATAGTCTCCCTTTGTGATTTCTTTATTGTTTCCACTTCCATTTTTATGTCCTGGATGGTTTTGTTCAATTCCTTCATCTGTTTGTTTGTGTTTTCTTATAATTCTTTAAAGGATTTTTGTGTTTCTTTAAGGACTTCATCCTGTTTTCCTGTGTTCTCCTCAAGTTTTTTGATAGTGTTATTTACTTCCTTCTTGTAGTCCTCTAGCATCATCATTAGAAATGATTTTAGATCTGGTTCTTGTTTTCCTGGTGATATGGGGAGTTCAGGACTTTCTAATGTGGGAGAACTAGGTTCTGATAATGGCAAGTACCTTGGGTTGCTGGTGCTTGTGTTCTTGCGCTTGACTTTCGCCATCTGGATCACCTTTGGGCTATCAGAGCTGTCTCTGACTGGGGCCTGTCTTTCCTATTATCTAGGTTGTGTCAGAACTGTTTGGGATGGGTTTTGCTGCTTGAGTTAGAGATGAGGCCCAAGATGTGCTCGGTGCTCAGGTGGAAACCGGAAGGGGCCGGGGCTCCGGGTCAGGAGCGGATTCCTGGATCCCAATGAGTCCCAGTGGGTCCCAGTGGGTCCCAGTGGGTCCCAGTTGTTCCCTGATTGGGGGCGAGCACTGCCACCTCCTAGCCTAAGAAACTGCTTGAGCTAGCTTGAGCCACGGAGAGCCCCGCTCCCTCTAGGTTCTGTGAGATTGGGTGCAGAGCTGACTCCCGGGATCTGCTCTGGCACAGACCGGAAGGAACCCACGCTCCGGGCCCTGGAGTGAACTCCTGGGTCCCAGTGCGTCCTAGCCACTCCCTGTTCGGGGGCAAGCACTGCCACCTCCTAGCCCAAGACCCTACTTGGCACAGAGGTCCTGCGAGCCCCGCTTCCTCTGGAGTCTGCGAGATTGGGTGCAGAGCTGCCTCCCGGGATCCGCGAGTGCTCGGCCCCGACCGGATGGAGCCCGCTCCAGGCCAGGAGCGAATTCCTGGGTCCCAGTGGGTCCCTGTTGCTCCCTGTTTGGGGTGAGTGCTGCTTTTTCCTTACCTGGGATGCTGCGTGAGTTCAAGCTCCTGGGAGTCCCTGTTTTTCTTGGTTTTCTGCGGTTGGGTACGGAGCTGCTGCCTGCGACCTGCTCTAGGCTCGGTCCCAAACCGGGGGTTTGTAATTTCTTATGAAGGTTTATTAAACTGAAGCCTTGAAATATTATTGAGGATTTTTTCTTGAGGAGTCTATTTCTTTTTTTTTCATTGGATATTTTATTTACATTTCAGATGTTATCCTCTTACCCCATCACCCTCCACCCTGCCGAGGAACCCCCTATCCCATCGCCCCTCCTCCTGCTTCTATGAGGATGTGCCCACCCTACGCCCACTCCCACCTCCCCACCCTTGAATTCCCAAACACACGATGTCCATCCAGCCTTCATACAACCAAGGATCTCTTCTCTCACCTATGGATGATAGGGCCATCCTCCCTTACATATACAGCTGGAGCCATGGGTCCCTCCCTAAGTTTTCCCAGGCTGGTGGTTTAGACCCTGGGAGTTCTGGTTGGTTGCTATTGTTGCTCTCCTCATGTGGCTGCAAACCCTTTCAGCTCCTTCAGTCTTTAACTCCTCCATTGGGAACCCCTTGATCAGATCATGGTTAGCTGTGAGCATCCACCTCTGAATATGTCAAACTCTGGCAGACCTCTAAGGAGACAGCTATGTCAGGCTCCTGTCAGCATGCACTTCCTGACATCCACATCAGCATCTACCTTTGGTGACTGCATATGGGATGTATACCCAGGTGGAATGGTCTCCAGACAGCCCCTCCTTCAGTTTCTGTCCCACACTTTGTCTCCATATTTGCTCCCTTGAGTATTTTGTTACTCCTAAGAAAGACCTAAGTGCCCCCACTTGGTCTTCCTTCTTCATGAACTTCATGTGGTCTGTGAGTTGAATCTTGGTTATTTCAAGCTTCTGGGCTAATATCCAATAATCAGTGAGTGAATGCCATGTGTGTTCTTTTGTGATTGGCTTACCTCACTCAGGATGATATTTTCTAGTCCCATCCATTTACCTAAGAATTTCTTGAATTCATTGTTTTTAATAGCGAGTAATACTCCATTGTATAAATGTTCCACATTTTTTTGTATCCATTCCTCTGTTGAAGGACATCTGGGTTCTTACCAGCTCCTGGCTATTATAAATAAGGCTGCTATGAACATAGTTGAACATATGTCCTTGTTATATGTTCCAGCATCTTCTGGGTATATGCCTAGGAGTGGTATAGCTGGATCCTCGGGTAATGCTATGTCCAATTTTCTGAGGAACCACCAGACTGATTTCCAAAGTGGTTGCACCATCTTGCAGTCCCACCAACAATGGAGGAGTGTTCCTCTTTCTCCACATCCTCACCAACAACTACTATCACCTGAGTTTTTGATCTTAGCCATTCTGACTGGTGTGAGGTGGAATCTCAGGGTTGTTTTGATTTGCATTTCCCTGATGACTAAGGATGCCGAACATTCCTTTAGGTGCTTCTTGGCCATTCGAGTTTTCTCAGTTGAGAATTCTTTGTTTAGCTCTATACCCCATTTTTAAATAGGGTTATTTGGTTGTCTGGAGTCTAATTTCTTGAGTTCTTTGTATATATTGGATATTAGCCTTCTACTGGATGTGGGATTGGTAAAGATCTTTTCCCAATCTGTTGGTTGCCATTTTGTCCTATTGACAGTGTCCTTTGCCTTACAGAAACTTTGCAATTTTATGAAGTTCCGTTTGTCAATTCTTGATCTTAGAGCATAAGCCATTGGTGTTCTTCTGTTCAGGAACTTTTCCCCTGTGCCCAAGTATTCAAGGTTCTTCCCCGTCTTCTCTTCTATTAGTTTCAGTGTATCTGGTTTTATGTGGAGGTCCTTTATCCACTTGGACTTGAGCTTTGTGCAAGGAGGTAAGTATGGATCAATTTTCATTCTTCTACATGCTGACCTCCAGTTGAACCAGCACCATTTGTTGAAAATGCTGTCCATTTTCCACTGGACAGTTTTAGCTCCTTTGTCAAAGATCAAATGACCATAGGTGTGTGGGTTCATTTCTGGGTCTTCAATTCTATTCCATTGATCTTCCTGCCTGTATCTGTACCAATACCATGCAGTGTTTTTTTTTTTTTTATCATTATTGCTCTGTAGTACACCTTGAGGTCAGGGATGGTGATTCCTCCAGAAGTTCTTTTATTGTTGAGAATAGTTTTCGCTATCTTGTATTTTTTTTTTTTGTTATTCCAAATGAATTTGAGAATTTCTCTTTCTAAATCTGTGAAGAATTGAGTTGGGATTTTAATGGGGATTGTGTTGAATCTGTAGATGGCTTTTGGCAAGATGGCCATTTTTTACTACATTGATCTTGCCAATCCATGAGCATGGGAGATCTTTTCATCTTCTGAGATCTTCTTCAATTTCTTTCTTCAGGGACTTGAAGTTCTTGTCATACAGGTCTTTCACTTGCTTGGTTAGATTCACCCCAAGGTATTTTATATTATTTGCAACTATTGTGAAGGGTGTCATTTCCCTAATTTCTTTTCAACCTGTTTATCTTTTGAGTAGAGGAAGGCTACTGATTGGTTTGAGTTGATTTTATAACCAGTCACTTTGCTGAAGTTGTTTATCAGGTTTAGGAGTTCTCTGATGGAAGTTTTGGGGTCACTTAAGTATGCTATCATATCATCTGCAAATAATGACAAAATAGGCCTCAACAGATACAGAAAGATTGAAATAATCTCTTGCATCCTATCAGATCACCATGGACTAAGGCTGGTCTTTAATAATGACAAAACCAATGGAAAACCCGCATGCATGTGGAAACTGAACAACATTCTACTCAATGATGACTTGGTAAAGGAAGAAATAAAGAAAGAAATTAAAAACTTTTTAGAATTTAATGAAAATGAGGATACATCATACCAAAACTTGTGGGAATCCATGAAAGTAGTGCTAAGAGGAAAACCCATAGCTCTAAGTGCCTACCAAAAGAAACTGGAGAGAGCATACATTAACAACTTGACAGCACATCTGAAAGCTCTAGAACAAAAAGAGGCAAATACACCCAAGAGGAGTAGACAGACGTCAGGAAATAATCAAACTCAGGGCTGAAATCAACCAAATAGAAACAGAAAGAACTATACAAAATATCAACAAAACCTGGAGCTGGTTCTTTGAGAAAATCAACAAGATAGATTAACCCTTAGCCAGATTAACCAGAGGGCACAGAGATAGTATCCAAATTAATAAAAGCAGAACTGAAAAGGGAGACATAACAACAGAAACTGAGGAAATTCAAAAAATCATCTGATCCTACTACAAAGACCTATACTCAACAAAACTGGAAAACGTGGATGAAATGGACAATTTCCTAGACAGATACCAAGTACCAAAGATAAATCAGGAGCAAATAAACTATCTAAATAGTCCCATAACCCCTAAAGAAATAGTAGCAGTCATTAAAAGTCTCACCACCAAAAAAATCCCAGGACCAGATGGTTTTAGTGCAGAATTCTATCAGACCTTCAAGGAACACCTAATACCAATTCTCTTCAAACTATTCCACAAAATAGAGACAGAAGGAACACTACCCAATTCGTTCTATGAAGCTACAATTACACTCATGCCCAAACCCCACAAGGACCCGACAAAGAAAGAGAACTTCAGACCAATCTCACTTATGAACATCGATGCAAAAATACTCAATAAAATTCTAGCAAACCGAATCCAAGACCACATCAAAACAATCATCCATCATGATCAAGTAGGTTTTATCCCAGGAATGCAGGGATGGTTCAATATTCGGAAATCCATCAATGTAATCCACTATATAAACAAACTTAAAGAAAAAAA
>NW_021613292.1:0-1017 GCF_004785775.1 Grammomys surdaster | reverse complement strand
CTCCTCAGAGTCCAGATGTCTCTGTGGTCTTATGCTACTAATCTACTCGGTGGAAGAACTCCTGGGACTCAGGCCACCTCTGGGATCTGGAAATCCTTCTGCTATGGGTGCAGTGGTTCCTCTAGGATGGCTCAGGGTACGATGTCTCCACAAGTGCAAACCAGCTAGGTGTCTGCTGTTCTGAGTGCAGTGGCTCCTCTAGGATGGTTCAAGATACAGTATCTCCACCGGAGCCAACCAGCTATGTGTCTGCCCCAGGCAACAGACCAGGCAGGGGCAGAAGGGAAGTGGAATTCCGGAGGGGCAGGGTTTGGGTAGCTGGTGGGTCCTGAGCATCCCTGGCTCCCAGATATAACTCTGGGGCATAGGGAGTGATATGGGGTTCTTACCGGATGCTCTGAGTGCAGTCACTCCTCTAGGATGGCTCAGGATTCAGTATCTCCACAGGAGCAGACCAACTCTGTGTCTGCCCCAGCCAAAAGAGACTCTTTCAAGTGTCTTCTTTGCTTTTAATTAATCAGCTTTAACTTTGATTTTGCTTATTCCTGCCATATTCCCCATTTGGATGTGTTTGATTTTTTTCTTTTCTAGAGTTTTCTGATGTGCTTTCAAAACTCAGTTATAAGGACCACCTAATTTCTTTATGGAGGTACGGAGTGATATGGACGTTCCTTTTAGAACTGTTTTCACTGTGTCCCCTAAGTTTTATAATGTTGGGCCTTCCTTTTTCTTTCTTTTTTTTTTAATTTCTTTTTTTTTTTTTGAACATGAAATGCTTTTTTATAGCATGTTTTACAAGGGGAGAGGGTAAGAAGGGCCAGGTGGTGGAAAAGTACAAAATCTTCTTGGCCTGTGCCTTGAAACATGTCATGGTCTATACGGTGCACTGCCTTGAATTATGATCTACCTGCTATTCTTCAGAAGATATGGTACACTGCTTGAGTTATGGTCTCCCTGCTATTTTTAAGAAGATATGGTACTCTGCTTTGAGTCTATCTGCAGTTGCTAAGCAGGATC
>NW_021613291.1:0-2761 GCF_004785775.1 Grammomys surdaster | reverse complement strand
TACTATTGTATATGCTTTAAAGCAAACACACGTCCTAACTGAAATGTCACATGTAACATTGTTTAAGTCTTTTCAGCTGTAATGTACTTGCCTTTTGCTCTGGAAGTACCAGTGCATTGTAATGCATTTTAGACTAAGTTTGTTCAATATGTTGTATAGTGCTTTTCTGCATGAATCTAGCAAATTTCTTGGACATGCCATATGAA
Organism: Grammomys surdaster; assembly: GCF_004785775.1. Lineage (NCBI taxonomy): Eukaryota > Metazoa > Chordata > Mammalia > Rodentia > Muridae > Grammomys > Grammomys surdaster. Next base: position 2,555 of record NW_021613291.1, on the reverse strand, counting down.
ACTATTATATATACATGGCTGGATGGTACAAGTGTTTATGCTTTAAAGCAAACAAAAGTCCTACTCAAAATGTCACATGTTCCATAATTTGAGTGTTTTCATCAGTGTTGTACTTGCCTTTAGCTCTGGAAGTATGAATGCTTTGCAATGCCCGTATCTTTACTGGAGGTTTGTTCAGTACGTTGTACAGTGCATTTCTGTTGGAATCTAGCAACTTACTTGGACAGGACATATGAATCAATGTAGTATACATGAACGGATGGTACAAGTGTATATGCTTTAAAGCAAACACAAGTCCAAACTGAAATGTCACATGTAACATTGTTTAAGTGTTTTCAGCTGTATTGTACTTGCCTTTTTGGTCTGGAAGTACGAATGTATTGCAAGGCATTTTAGACTACGTTGGTTCAATATGTTGTATAGTGCTTTTCTGCTGGAATCTAGCAACTTTCTTGGACATGCCATATGAAACTATTACATATACATGGCCAGATGGTACAATTGTTTATGCTTCAAAGAAAACACACATCCTAACTAAAATGCGACAGGTAACATGATTTCATTGTTTTCAGTGGTGTTGTACTTGGCATTACCTCTGGAAGAACGAATGCTTTGTAATGCGATTATCTTTACACAAGGCTTTTTCAATACGTTGTATAGTGCTTTTCTGCTGGAATCTATCAACTTACTTGGACATGCCAATGAAACAATGAAACGTACATGGCTATACAGTAGAAGTGTTTATGCTTTAAAGCAAACACAAGTTCTAATTGAAATGTCACATATAACATAATTTAAGTCTTTGCAGCTGTATTGTACTTGCCTTAGCTCTGGAAGTATGAATGCATTGCAATGCATTTTAGAGTAGTTTTGTTTAATTGATTTATTGTGCTTTTCTGCTGAAATCTAGCAACTTAGTAGGACATGCCGTATGAAACAATGAAGTACACGAGACCGGAATGTAAAAGTGTTTATGCATTAAAGCAAACAAACGTCCTACACAAAATGTCACATGTTTCACGATTTGAGTGTTTTCAGCGGTGTTGTACTTGCTTTTAGCTCTGGAAGTACGAATGCTTTGCAAATTAATGTATCTTTACTGGAGGTTTGTTCCATGCATTGTACAGTGCTTTTCTGTTGGAATCTAGCAACTTACTTGGACATGCCATATGAAACAAAGTAGTATACATGAACGGATAATACTAGTATATATGGTTTAAAGCAAACACACGTCCTAACTGAAAAGTCACATGTAACATTTTTTAAGTCTTGTCAGCTGTATTGTACTTGCCTTTTGCTCTGGAAGTACGAGTGCATTGTAATGCATTTTAGACTGTTTGTTCAATAAGTTGTATAGTGCTTTTCTGCATGAATCTAGCACCTTTCTTGGACATGCCATATGAAACTATTATATATACTTGGCCGGATGGTACAAGTGTTTATCCTTTAACCCAAACACACATCCTAACTGAAATGTCACATGTAACATGATTTCAATGTGTATCAGCTGTGTTGTACTTGCCTTTAGCTATGGAAGTACGAATGCATTGCAATGCACGTACCTTTACACTACATTTGTTCAATAAGTTGTATAGTGCTTTTCTGCTGGAATCTAGCAACTTTCTTGGACATGCCATATGAAACAATGTAGTATGCATGACCAGATTGTACATGTGTTTATGCTTTAAAGCAAACAAAGGGACTAACTGAAATGTCATATGTAACGTTGTTTAGGTCTCTTCAGCTGTATTCTACTTGCCTTTAGTTCTTTAAGTACGAATACTTTGCAATGCTGGTATCTTTACTGTAGGCTTGTTCAATACATTGAATAGTGCTTTTCTGCTGGAAGATAGCAACTTCCTTGGACATTCCATATGAAACCATGAAATATACCTGGCTGGATGGTATAGGTATATAAGCTATATAGGAAACACAAGTCCTAACTGAAATATCATGTATAACGTTGTTTAAGTCTTTGGACCTGTACTGTATTTGCTTTTAGCCCTGGAAGCACGAATGCTTTACAATGTGCGTATCTTTACTATAGGTTTATTCAATGCATTTTGTAGTGCTTTTCTGCTGGAATCTAGAAACTTTCTTGGACATACCTTATGAAACAATGTAGTATGTAGGACCGGATGGTACAAGTGTTTATGCTTTAAACCAAACACATGTCCTAACTGAAATGTCACATGTAACATTATTTCAATGTGTATCTGCTGTGTTGTACTTGCCTTTACCCATGGAAGTACGAATGCATTGCAATGCACGTATCTTTACACTACGTTTGTTCAGTAAGTTGTACAGTGCTTTTCTGCTGGAATTTAGCAACTTTCTTGGACATGCCATATGAAACAATGTAGTATGCATGACCGGATGGTACAAGTGTTTATGCTTTAAAGCAAACACGGGTACTAACCTAAATGTCACATGTGACATTGTTTGAGTCTCCTCAGCTGTATTGTACTTGCCTTTAGTTCTGGAATTAAAAATGCTTTGCAATACTCGTATCTTTACTGTAGGTTTATTCAATATGTTGTATAGTGCTTTTCTGC
>NW_021613290.1:0-1639 GCF_004785775.1 Grammomys surdaster | reverse complement strand
AATTGGTTTCTGTACCCAAGGGATGAGAAAGTGAGTCCCTTCCCCTCACACAATGTCCTGTACGCCACGGAATAGGTCAAAGATGACAGCTCTGTGTCCAGCATCCACATTATATAGAGTAGAGTTCACCAGGCCTCCTGCAACTGCTAACGCCAGGCCGAACTTTAAGATGGACTCAAACACTTTGGCAGCCATGACTCCTTCTGTTGCTTCCACTCACACCTGATTTCACTCTGACCTCCACATGAATTCCTCAGCTTGATATTTCTTTTGTTTGATTTTTCCACAGTGATTTCAACTTTTTGAATTTTTGCCAAGTAAATGTTCAATTTTATCAGGAAAAACTGTTTTAAATCACATTCCTTTACAAATCAAATGTTCTCCTTATCAATTTTCTATTTTTTATGAATTTTAAAAGCAAATTTCTCCTTGTTCATAACTTTCTTTGATTTCTCTTCAGTTTGATTATAGTTTATCATTGGGGATTTAATTTTTCTTCAAGTTTTCAGTATTTTTCCTGAATTTTTCACTAGCTTTTTCCACAGTGTTTTCAATTTTAAGAATTTTTTGCCAAGTAAATGTTCAATTTTGTCAGGAAAAACTGTTTTAAGTCACATTCCTTTATAAATCAAATGGTCTCCCTATCAATTTTCTATCTTTTCTGAATTTTAAATCAAAATTCCTCCTTTTTCATAAATATCTTTGATGTCTCTTTTGTTTGATTTTTCCACAGTTTTATGAATTTCTAGCAAAGTAAATGTTCAATTATATCAGGAAAAACTGTTTTAAATCACATGGATTTACAAATCATAATGGTTTCCTTATCTATTTACTATTTTTTATGATTTTTAAGTGCAAATTTCTCCTTTTTTAAAAGTCTCTTTGATATGTCTTTTGTTTGAATTTTCCCCAGTGTTTTCAATTTTATGAATTTTTTGCCAAGGAAATGTTCAACTTTATCAGGAGAAACTGTTTTAAGTCACATTCCTTTACAAATCTAATGGTCTCCTTATCAATTTTCTATTTTTTATGAATTTCAATACAAATTTCTCCTATTTCATAATTTTCTTTGATTTCTCTTCTGTATGATTATAGTTTGTTATTGGCTTTGTAATTTTTCTTCAAGCTTTCACTATTTTTCCTGAGATTTTCACTAACTTTTTCCACACTGTTTTCAGTTTAATGAATTTCTTGCAAAGTAAATGTTCAATTTTAGCAGGAAAAACTGTTTTAAATCACATTCCTTTACAAATCCAATGGTATCCTTATCAATTTTCTATTTTTTAGGAATTTTAAATGCAAGTTTCTCCTTGTTCATAACTTTCTTTGACTTCTCTTCCGTTTGATTATAGTTTATCATTAGCTTTTTAATTTTTCTTCAAGTTTTCAATATTTTACCTGAAATTTTCACTAGCTTTTTCCACAGTGTTTTGAATTTTATGAATTTTTTGCCAAGTAAATGTTCAATTTTATCAGGAAAAACTGTTTTAAATCACATTCCTTTAAATCAAACGGTCTCCTTATTTATTTTCTATTTTTCATGAATTATAAATGAAAATTTCTCCTTTTTGATAAATTTCTTTGATATCTCTTTTGTTTGATTTTTCCAAAGTGTTTTCAATTTTATGAATTTTTTGCC
>NW_021613289.1:0-3329 GCF_004785775.1 Grammomys surdaster | reverse complement strand
GGATGACCAACTTAGGTGCCCCCTTTATCAACATTCCTCTCATCCTTTTCCCTGGAGTAGTGAGCTTGAAAGCCATAACCACAGTTATAGTTTTGGCCAAGACTGTAGAAACTGCCCCTGTGAAAAATATTCCAAATGTGGTCTGCTGCAGGAGGCAGGTAGCCTGGTTGGGATGTCCAATGAAGAGCAATGAGCAGAGAAAGCACAAGATGAGAAAAATGAGGAGGATGTAACTGAGAATGCAGTTATTGGCCTTCACAATGGGAGTATCCTTGAACTTCACAAAAGTGAAGAGTACTAGAACCGTGAGCACAGAGAAGCACAGGGCCATGCAGCCTAGAGCCATGCCCAATGGATCTTCATAAGCCAGAAATGATATAGCTCTTTGTAGGCAGAGGGTATGCTGTACGTTGGCATATTTATCATCTGGACACCTCACACACAGTTCCATATCTGCTGATGAACAAGAAACCTTCATAAGATGTCATAATTATGTACTTAATAATTGACTATATGGATTACTCAGAGAATACCTCAAAAATATTTTGGTGTTGAGCATTTATTTAATTCCTTATTGCTGTAGGGACCACTAACTTAAGGCTGTTCTGTATTATCCTATGCTTGGTAATGAAACAACATACCATCTTAGGGAATTGAAGGGAAAAATTACTTATTAATTAAACAAGAAAGAAAATACTTTATTTTTAATTCATTGGAAATAATTATATGAATGACGCAATATTATTTAATTGCTGAAACTTAAAGCTAACTATCACAGATCTGTGCAGTGTGCTGACATAGTTTTCAATGCCAGCCGATAAAATACATTATCCACATTTTTGGCTTTGAGGGTTTTTCTCTTTGTCAGTATCTTCAAAGGACACAAGAACATAAAACTACTCATGTAAGTACTCTTTGCATAAAGCAGTATTTCCATTATTAATGCTATATGCTTCACAGACAAATTCATGACCTCCTCTTTTAGTAAGGTCCCTTTTTCTCAACTACACACTGAAATCTAGATGGCATGAAGATTATGGATATTCACACTCATCCCTCTTTCTTTATTGGGCTCTGATGGCTGAAGAGTACTATTATATTTTTTAGTGCATTCCTGAACTCTCCACTCTTGTTCTAATTCTTTGACAGGAAATACATCATCCTATGAGACACCTAAGCTCTTAAAGTATATTTCATTAAACAACAATTGTTACCCTGAGTATCTGGCATTTGTCAGAGACCAAGCTGGATGATAGAATGGAAACATTGTGGATTGATCATGTAGTCAAATTACTTTGTTCAACAAATCAAGGAAGACTAAACATGTGCATGGTCTATGTTTAAAATTTATTATTAAAAATGGTTACAAAATTTACTATTGAAAATGGTTACAGGATTCCACTGCCATCTCTCCTTCCATCTTCATCACACTTGCTGAGCTTGAACCATACAAGTAAGTTTCCCATCCCCCATCCATCTCCCCTGCTTGATGAGTCTTCTGGAAAAACCCAAGCTACATTGAACAGCCTGCTATCTCTGTGGAATCTTCAATCTTTCTATCCCCACTTCTCCACCAATCTTCATCAGACCTGTGGATCCTCAACCATATAGGTAATCTTCCCTTCTCATCCATCTTCCCTGATTGCTGAGTCCTCTGGAGCAAGCAAAGCTGCCCTGAGCAGCCTGCCACCTCCCAGCTCACCTTCATAGAATCTATACATCCTGAAACATACAGGCCTGGAGATACAGAGCCATACAACCCTAGTATATCCATTAAACGCTTGCCACACTATGACCACAGATCCGCTCCCCCCCAATACCTATTACAACAAAAACATCCAATGACCAAACACATCTTGATGGCTAAAGGTCCTTAAAAAACAAAATAAACAAAAGCCTGGCAATCTGACACCTTCAGAGAATAGCTATCCTTCTACAGCAAGCCCAGGATATTCTAACACAACTGAAGCACAAGAAAATGACCATAAATCAAATCTTTTAAAGATGATATATGCTTAGTCTCTAGCAGTGCCTTTTCAGGCCTCAGTTGGAAAGGATGCACCCAATCCTGTGGAGACTTGAGGCCCCAGTGAGGGAGGAGGCTGGAAGGAAAGAAGGAGCATCCTTTCAGAGGCAAGTGGGAAGGAATATGAGATGAAGAACTGTAGGCGAGGAGACTGGGGTGGGGAAATATCCATAATGTAAATTAATAAATAATTAATAAAAAGTAGGAAAATGTGTACATTTACACAATGCACTAGTACTCAGACTTTAAATATGAAATTATTAAATTTGCATATAAATTAATGGAACTAGGAGAGAAAGATCATAGAAACTGTTAAAGAGGAAAGGAATAAATACATTAAAAAATTAAGGAAAATACAATGTGATAGGAAGAGATCTTTAAAAAGAAAAAAAATTAGTCTCTTAAAGTTAGATTTATATATATATATATATATGTATATATATATATATATATATGATAGAAATTAGTAAATAAAATTGTGCAAGACCTGAAAGTGGAAATAAAGCAATAAAGAAAATAGAAACTGAGGGAAACCTGGAGATGTAAACCTAGGAAAGAGAACAAGAACTACAGAAGCAAGCATCACTAACAGAATATAAGAGGTGAAAAAGAGAAGATAAAATAGAATAAATTGATACATCAAAGAAAATATTAAATATTAAAAATTTCTGACACAAAACACCCAGGAAATATGGGATGCCAGCAAAAGACCTACTGGGAATAGCAGAAGGGGAGGAGTTCCATGTCCAAGTCCAAATAATATTTTCAGTAAAATTATAGAAGAAAAATTTCCCAACCATGAGAAAGAGATTCCTATTAACATAGGAGAAATTTATAGAACACCAATTAGACTTGAGTTGGAAAGAAAATCCTCCCAGCACATAATAATCAAAGGATAAAATCTACAAAACAGCAAAAAAAAAAAAAGAGTATTAAAAGCATCAGGGGAAATGGGGCAGGAACATACACCAGCAGACCTATCAGAATTACACTATACTTTCCAATAGAGTCTCTAAAAGCTAGAAGTGTCTGGACATATATCTTGCAACTTAAAAAACCATAAATGCCAACCTATCCCCAAAAAACTCAGTTGCCAGAGATGGAGAAAACATGATATTTCAAGACAAATCAAATTCAAACAATTTCTATCCACAAATTGAGCTCTATAGAAAATATGAGAGGAAAACTTCAATCCCACAAGGTAAGTTTATCCAAAATATCACAGGAAGTAAGTAATTCTCTACCAGAAAAACCGAGGGATGGAGACATAAACACACACACACACACACACACACACACACAC
>NW_021613288.1:0-1011 GCF_004785775.1 Grammomys surdaster | reverse complement strand
AATTCTGTCTCTCAATATCCTTATTTAATAAACAATTCTGTCAATATATTTATTTAAACACCAATTCTGTCAATATCTTTATTTAACAACCAATTCTGTCAATAAATTTATTTCATAACCAATTCTGTCAATATCTTGGTTTAATAACCAATTCTGTCCATATATTTATTTAATAAACTATTCTGTGAATATCTTTATTTAATAAACAGTTCTGTCAATATCTTTATTTAAAAAACAATTCTGTCAATATCTTTATTTAATAAACTATTCTGTCAGTATCATTACTTAATAAACAGTTTTTTCAATATCTTTTTTTAATAACCAATTCACTCAATATCTTTATTTAATAACCAATTCTGTCAATATCTTTATTTAAAAATCAATTCAGTGAATATTTTTTTAAAAAATCAATTCTGTCAACATCTTTCTTTAAACACCAATTCTGTCAATATCTTTATTTAGAAACCAATTCTGTCAATATATTATTTAATAAGCAATTCTTTCAATATCTTTATTTAAAAACCAATTCTGTCAATATCTTTATTTAAAAACCAGTTCTGTCAATATCTGTATATAATAACCAATTCTATCTGTCAATATCTTTACTTAATAAACCATTCTGTCAATATCTTTATTTTTTAAAGGGTTCTGTCAATATCTTTATTAGTAACCAATTCTGTCAATATCTGTATTTAATAAACAATTCTGTCCATATCTTTATTTAATACACAATTCTTTCAATATCTTTATTTAAAAACCAATTCTGTCAATATCTTTATTTAAAAAACCATTCTTTCAACATCTTTATTTAAAAACCAGTCCTCGCAATATATTTATTTAATAAGCAATTCTGTCTCTCAATATATTTATTTAGTAAACTATTCTGTCAATGTATTTTTTTAATAACTAGTTCTGTCAATATATTTATTTAATAACCAATTTTGTCAATATCTTTATTTAATACTCAATTATGTAATAACCTATACTGTCAATATCTTTATCTCCTAACCA
>NW_021613287.1:0-4927 GCF_004785775.1 Grammomys surdaster | reverse complement strand
TGGGCACTGATGATGCCAAGAAACTTTGGTTTCCGTTGCTTATGTTCTTGCGCTTGCCTTTCGCCATCTGGTTAACTCTAGTGGTACCTGCCCTCACTGTGTAAAACTGGAGTCTGTATTTCCAGTTATCTTGCTTATTGCAGAGCTCCTCAGAGTCCAGAGGTCTCTGTGGTCTTATGTTCCTAATCTCCTGGGTGGAAGAACTCCTGGGACTCAGGCCACCTCTTGGATCTGGAAATCCGTCTGCTCTGAGTGCAGTGGGTCCTCGATGACTCAGGATTCAGTTTCTCCACAGGACAGAAGCAGACCAACTCTGTGTCTGCTCCAGCCCAAAGGACCAGGCAAGGGCAGAAGGGAAGTGAAATTCCAGAGGGGTGGGGTTTGGGTAGCTGCTGTGCCCTGGATGTCCCTGGCTCCCAGATGTATCTCTGGGCCTTAGGGAGTGAGATGGAGTTCTTACCAGCTGCTCTGAGTGCAGTGGCTCCTGGATGACTCAGGATTCAGTTTCTCAACAGGACAGGAGCAGACCGACTCTGTGTCTGCTCCAGCCCAAAGGACCAGGCAAGGGCAGAAGGGAAGTGGAATTCCGGAGGGGCGGGGTTTGGGTAGCTGCTGTGTCCTGGATGTCCCTGGCTCCCCATGTATCTCTGGGCCAGCTGCTCTGAGTGCAACTTTTATAATACAACCCCGAAGAACATGTTAAGCACCATGGTACAGAATTGATACTTAACATCTATGTTCACCACATTTTTAATTAAATTTTACAAGAAAATTGTTTGTATGTATTTTCTACTTGTAACATTTTATTTCAGAAAGTAACTAGAGAAATATATGTCTCCCTGTTGACAAGTGTTTTCTCCAGAGCACTGAGATTATGAATATTTTCATGTGCTTATTTTTCTGTATTTCCCAATTTTTGTAGTCATGTGGTTATTTTGAAATCTGGAAAAAAAATGTTATGTTTGCAAATAAAAGATATCAAAGCTACCACTGAACTCTTCCAGGCTCCCCAAGGTACAGTGGTGTGCCTTGTGATTTTCAAGCTTATGATGATACAAAAGTGATACACATTCAGCAGAAACCACGACCTGATGTCTGAATCTTGATCTTCTCTCAGGCTAACAATGTGTGCGAGGGGATACTCGGCACCATCAGCATCCCAAAAGGTCCAGAGTTCAATACCTGGTAACCACATGGTGGCTCACAACCATCTGTAACAGGATATGAAGCCCTCTACTGGCGTGCATGTGCACATGCAGATAATGTACTTCCACATAAAGTAAAAGAAATGGTATTTTTTAAAAACCAACAAGAAGCTATTATACTAAAAAAAAAAAATAAGCTGTATATAAGGATAATGATTTATTTCACTCCAGCTTGAGGCTGACAGAACCTAAAGATAAAACAACCCACTGAAATCCTCTTCATATCTATGAAATGGTCTTCAGTTTGAATCACTCACCAGACTTGTGGTTATATGAATTTAGAAGTGTGTATGGCCAAACTGCTGTCTACAGTTCCCCCTACTACTCATCAAGTTCTATACCCAAGTAATCACAGAATGACTAGGGCATAATTTTAGTGTTTTCTCAGTCCATATTTTATCAGTGATCTATAATTTCTAAAATTAACTTTGTTACCAGGGGCTCACACACCAGACTGGACTTTAATTCAGTGAAGTTTACCACATGACACTCGATTGATAAGCTGAAAACACATACCCTGTGCTCATGTGCAGTGTAGGCATAAGGCTTCCATCAAAACACCAGGCATTTGGAAGATGGTGAGCAGGTCTGCGAGATTCAGTCACATACAGTGTTCCAAGCAGGCTGCGGTAGTCCTAAGCCATGATTCAGTTAGAGGCATTTGAGTTAATATTCACATGGTAACAGGACCCAGCAGGGAAGCAAAAAGAAGGTAATGTCTCCAAGCAAGGGCTCATATTCTACCCATAGAAAAAGAACTGAGAATGGGATCCTATTTCATTTACTAATGAAGAAACACCGGTTCACCACATGCCAATGTCCTCATGAGAGCAGAAAGGGCAAAATCTGTGTGTATAGCTCCTGGGCTAGGGAGGGCAATGCAGGCCTGCACTGCTTGCTTGGTAAACTCCAGCTATTGATCCTGTCCTCACTATGAAAATGAAAACCTGCTGGTAGTATCCCTGCAGTTTGATCACCAGCTTCCTCCACTGGGGGGCGCAACCCCACATGAGGGTCGCACATGGGTACTTTATAAATTTTTGAAACAAGAAAAAAGGAATTCAAAATCAAATATGTAACTAATTCTGGCAGTGCTCATCTGCCTGACAGCTGTCCTTCAGGGACTTGATCCTGAAGGCACACAGTGTTCACTTTACACTTCATGTTCCACCCTACAGTGCTAATGATCACCGCTGGACAGCAATGCCTCAGCTGGACACTACTGTACATTATGAACTGCAGTGTTTCAATGTTCATAAGGTTTTCTGCTCTTATGAAAATATAAGAGTTAAGGCTTTTAGCATTTTCCGACTGTAATTCTTCAGCCTGCATCATATAAGGGGTCCTTCAGGACTCTCTTTTCTTAGAATGTTTGAGTTTTAAAAACACTGAATTCCTGACTTAAGTTTCAGTTTTTAAAAGTCCTTACATTAATTTTAGCTTAAGAGTGGGACAGAATTTCTAACAATGTCTGCAGTGGCCATAAACACACTTTTGTTGTTTCATGCATCTATTTAAAGCAGTGACAATTAGACAATCAACACACCAGTCAACCCTCAAAAGCACTCAAGTTGCTCTGGGTTCTCCAGCATCAAACAGCCAAGATCTAAGAGTTTGTGTAAAAGTGATCAGGTACATCCGTAGTGTGCAAGGTTGTTCTCAATCATTAATAAATTGGAAATTTATATGTATAGCAAAGAATTCTTTCACAATAAAGCTTTGTGATTTATTATCAGTAAATGTTTCATTTATATGCTTAATTTATATACATATATAGGGTTATATAAAAATTTCTCAAGTGCAGAAGGGTTTTAAGTAGAGACAGATTCTGAAATCCTGGTCTAACCTATGCTACAGTGTGACTTGAGTACAGGTTGTTAACGGTAAAGCGAAGGCAGAGGTTTAAGCAGTTTAAGCACTCTTTTTTGTTTGTTTGTTTGTTTGTTTGTTTGTTTGTTTTCATTTAATTTTTTATTGCTTATTTTATTTACTTACATTTCCACTGTTATCTTCCTTCCTGGTTTCTCCTCTGAAAACTCCCTATCTCACCCCCTCCCCCCTGCTTCTATGAGGGTGCTCCCCCACCCACTCACCCACTCCTACCTCACCGTCCTAGCATTCCACTATGCTGGGTTATTGAACTTTCACAGGACCAAGGGGCTCCCCTCCCACTTATCTCAGTTAAGGCCATCCTCTGCTACATATTCAGCTTGAGCCATGGGTCCCTTCATGTATACTCTTTGGTTGGTAGTTTAGTCCCTGGAAGCTCTAGGGAGTCTGATTGGTTGATATTGTTGCTCTTCCTAAAGAATTGCTAACCACTTCAGCTCCTTCAGCCTTTCCCCTAACTCCTCCATGGGGGTCACTGTGCTCAGTCTGATGGTTGGCTTCAAGCATGTACATCTGTATTAGTAAGGATCTGGCAAAGCCTCTCAGGAGACATCCAATCAGGTTGCTGTCAGCAAGCACTTCTTGGCATCAGCAATAGTGACTGGTTTGGGTGGCAGGATATGGGATGTATTCCCAGGTGGTGCAGTCTCTGGATGGCCTTTACTTCAGTCTCTGCTCCACTCTTTGTCCCTGTATTTCCTTTAGACAGGAGCAATTCTGGGAAGGGTGGGTGGATGCATCCCTCAACCAGAGTCCACGCCTAACCTCTGGATATGATGTCTGCAGGTTTTCCCTCCTCTTTGTTTAGTGCTCCATTTAAAATAAACTCTGGAATATGAATATACATCTGCCAATATTTGTTTTGATTGTACTCAAACCCTATCATTTGAAATGTTAATTTTCCCTCAATCATTATCCATTCATCCCCACTCATGACTTAAAAACCCCAATGACTGCGTACTATACTTCTGTCCATCCTAGATGATCTTTGGTACTTCAAACTACTGTTGCTACAGCCTCTCTGCTAGCCCAGGTACAGTCTTCAGAGAATACAGTGTTTTCTTGCTGTGCTACAGGGCAGAGGTTGGATACTTGTCTCCCTGGGCTAATGGGAGAATGTTGCTGTGCCCTTTCCACTTTGTATAGGCCACCTCCATCCTTTACCTGTGGCTCTTCCTTTATGAAAGCCACAAGTGGCAGACATGTCTTTCTTACATGGCATTTCTCACCTCTTCTACTTCCTTCTTCCATTTGTAACGACTGTATGATTGTAGTAGTGCACCCAAATAACACAGGATAATATCCCCTTAAGACTTTTAAAATAAGTGTTTCTGAGACAGAGTCTCAAGATGGTAAACCAGGCTGCTCTCAAATTCACAATACTCCTGCCTCAGTCTTCCAAGTGCTGAGATGCTTAGCCACATTTAAATTTAATACAAACATGCCAATGTATCATATTTTCATGCTTATGACAACTAATATACTAACATTTTTGGGTGTCCAATACTTTAAGTTACCCCTACATAAAAAAAATAAAACAGCATATCAACTCATAGTTAACTCTGGCAAGGGAGGACACTAACGTAAAGTGTAAAACGATGGAAACTCACATTTTACTATTTTTACTGGCATTACACTCTGAAATTGAACTACAATTGACTAGCTATATTGAAATAAAAGAAAATCTTGGGATTGAAACGAGAAGTGACAGAAGTATAAAATTATCAATGTTCCTTTACTGGATATCTGACCCAGGGTCCACATGCTAAGAAAGATATTATCTCGAAATCAAATGTACTGACTGTTAAAATATAAACAGAAACTAAGAAAGC
>NW_021613286.1:0-10795 GCF_004785775.1 Grammomys surdaster | reverse complement strand
TTCCCTTAAGAGAATTATCGAAATTATATTCTGTTCTGCCTTACTACTGGCTCCTTGACCCTATACATATATGTTTCTACTTCTTCCACCCCACCAAGATGTTCTACAAAACATTACTAGTGACCTCCATGTTTGAAGAAACTCCTCGAATAATATGGGCTACTGTTGCTGTTATTGGTTGCCTCCTAGAACTTGAAGTTAAGACCCTGTTGCCGAAGATATCGCATACTATGAATACAGGAATAGGAGAAATTGAGCCTAAATTGAGTGGAAGCTCTTTCCTGAGGATTGGATCTCATAGTATTGGGAGATGTAAGCTGTCAAGAGAGAAAAGCAATCAATAGCCTTATTCAAATGTAATGTCTGTAAATAACAACAGTGAACAGAATAGCAAGATATCTCCAAAGAACATTTTTATTCCTATTTCCTTAATCTCCCAAGAGTAAATACCACTATTGACTCTCCTTTCTTTCTGAATAATTTGTTCCTTTCCTTTCTGTGAGAGGGCACGAGACACAGTAGCTGTGGGTGAGGTGTTTCTAAGTCTAGAGTGCAGTGATGAAGACAAAGATTATGTAGAAACTGTAAACACCTGGATGTGGCAATCCAGAAAAAAAGATACACCTGAGGACATTGAAAATAATAGGAAAACAATCACAAAGGTCTATCATAGTTCTTTAGAGAAAATGTAATAATATACGTGATCTCAGGTGTCAGTACACCAATGGAACTCAGTATTTAAAGACAACTGTGTGGATATTTAAACACTCTCTCATAGATATCACCAAGATCGCCATGCCAGTGATAGATGTTAGGCAGAGTTTTGAACTCTATTTGCTACAAGTTTTATATAATTGCAACATTTGACTCAATCAATTGTCCTTTTGCTGTTCCACCAAATTCTTCTTCCCACCTCTACTTTACCTTTTTCTTTGATCTTGTAAGAGATCCTATTTACCCCTCATGCTAGAGACTTTCAGAAGGCCAGTGTTTTGGAAATTTTAAGATTCCTTAGGGTATTTATGAAATGTAAACAAAAACATCCCAATAGAAGTTGAAGCTCTCAATGTACTTTGACTCATGTCTATTACATAATTTCCACTAAATAAATGTTCACAGAATTGAATCTAATTCATTTCCACCTCTTACTGGGAGTACTTTACTCTTTAACAAAGGCTTTCTATTATGGGCATAGAAATTAGCAAAACCATAAAAAAGACAAATCGTTGAATATGTAAAATTCTAGTGCTAGCATTGAGCATGTCACTTTGGAGACAGTAGCATGGACCCTTGTTAATTTCTATATCACATATTTTTTTAGAGGTATAAATATCTTCATTTGCATCCATTCAAGAAAAGAATGTAATATTAAGAATCTGAAGGACTGGTTTAAATTTTCTGAAAGTATACCACAAAAATTCAGATTGGCCAGAGGTTTAAATGTGAAAAATGAAGCCACAGATATACTTAAGTATGTATAGATTCTTAAAATTCAGAAGACATATTTTTCTCACTTAAAGGCAGAAACTATAATTTTAAAAAGGCAGATAGATGTTATTACATATGAATTTAAAAGTTTTGCACAGCACACAGAAATAATAAATTTCAAAAACCCAACATGAAATGCTTATCACAAAAGACTTAATAGTGAATGGCATGAATGGAAAAGTCTTCAAAGTTGATAAAGATTCAAAAATACCACTCTGTGTAGATTGGCAAAGATTTCCTACAGGACTTGGGAGAAATCTGTGAATTAGAGAAAGCCATTACATATTTATTTATGAAATATTAAAAATAAAAAATATGTAATTGAAATTTTCATTGCTAGAATTTGGTTAAGTATGGATATGTCAACATAGAGGAATATTATAGGTGTGTTAAAAATAATGCTGTAAATATATATTTGCTGATATGAAAAATATCTTCAACATCTCACTGTGAAAAAATTAGCTTACAAAACAAATATCTATAAAATAATCTCTTTTCCATGAAACATTTATTTTAGTCATGTTAGGTGCCTCCACATGTTAAAATTGTCTGATGGAGTCTCCTGCAGGGGTTTATGTGACTGTTAGGATTCTCCTTATAAAATTTGAATAACCTGGAAATTTTGTGATAATATTCATTCTATTTATTTTACAGATATTATTATAGTCCTTATGTATGCCAGACACTATTTTAAGAATTTCATAATATCAGCTCATTTTCTCAGAACAGAAAAAAAATGTAAGTAATAAAGTGTTTCTGTGTGTGAGGTCAGCTGGATATGGAAGGACTCACAAGCAAGAGGATGTTGGATAATATGAGATGTATATAGCAGAAATCCACTGTGTTTTGATTCAAAGCTATCCTCTTTTAATGACCCAACAAGGTCAGCAGGTCATGGGAGCTCCATGCCTTAGCCTTTCTCTGATTCTTCTAATGATGGGACAACTAATTAGCCATTAAGGATTAGCCAAAGGGGGCTTAAGCCCAGAAGCATGTTAGAGCTGGATGGGGGAGGGCTTTTAGTTAAACAGGCCCAGCTTTGATTGTGGCCTATACTGGTTTTGAGATCTATGTGACCTCCCTGTATTTTTTTTCCAAATTTAAGCTTAATTTACTGAAAAATTATACATTTTTAGTTAAAACAGAATTACATTATTCTCCCCTTCTGTTTCCTTCTTCTAGTGCCTCCCAGGTATGTAAGCATAAATTTTTTGCAACCTACTTTTAATAAGGGTTCAACCTCACCTCTTGCCCACTACCCAGCAGCTGTAGTGGAAGAGAAAAGTCATTAGGATATGGGGGAAGTGGACCTGTTCAGCAATAGTTCTTTGGGGGCGAGCTCCATCTTCCTTGGCAGCAGTTCAGTCCTGTGGCTAACAGCAAATACAACTCAGCAGCTGCAGAGGAGTTCTCTAGGCTGGCAGACATCAGGCACAAAACAACAGCTTCAGTCCAGTTCTTTCAGCAGGCAGACACCAGGCATGAGCTGTAGTTCAATCCTGAAGACATAGCCAAGCTCTCCAACTGGTCTGAGGCAAAGCTGCTGAAGTGGTAAGCTGCCACAGGAACCTCATGAACAATTCTTGGGCAAGTTTCTCTCAACGGCAGCATTACTACCAGTTGAGCTCAACATCTCTATGTAAGGTAAACCAATACAATACATTCGTGCAGTTAGCACAGAATAGTGAGGCTGAGACAACTAGACCAAGGCTCAGTGCTCGTCTCCCACTGTCTGTGGGGTCATATTTATACTCCCTCATCAAGGGTCCTTTCATATGTTTGCTATATGAAAACATCCTTTCACCTGTGTCTGCTTCAGGAAGACAGCCTTTCATGTGTTTGCTTAAGCAAGACATCCTCTCACCTGTGTGCCCCAGAAAACCATCATTTGTAACATAACTGACTTTCCAAAAAAACTAAAAGTGTGCACTTCACAGGTACCCTCCATCCACCTCCTCTCATGTTTCTCACCTCAAGCTATATCTGCTTTTCTTTGAACATTATTGTTTTATAAATATATATTTTTACTGTATGCAGAAATATACAAATACAATCTGCTGAGTCCAGTTTTTCTGTGAGTGTATATATGGTTTCACAGCTGACCAGTTTGCATTGGATAACCAATAAGGAGGCTCATCTCTGGAAGAGGCTAATTCTCCTCTTTCTAGTCATTAGTTGCCTATAATTCTTAACCCCTTGAAGTTTTCCCTCTTCTACATTAGCATTTAATTGATAATGTCATTGTTCTTGTCTTGTTTTTACAGCCATTTGTAGGAGAGACTGTTTTACAGCAAACTTCCTACTATACTCCAAGCTAGGTTTTTTTTATTGTTGTTGTTGTTTTTTGTTTTTGTTTTTGAAAATCATTAATTGGGATTGTACTGAAACTGTAAATTGCCCTTGAGAGGATGGCCATGTCACAATATTGATTCTACCAATCCAGGAACACGAGATTTCTTTCCATTTTTAGTGTCTCTCTCAATCTCTTTCTTTAGTGAATTGATGTTTTTATTCTAGAATTCTTTCACCTCCTTGGTCAGGTTTATTCCAAGATACTTTATTGTCTGTGATATTCTTGTAAATAGGAGTGTGCCCATGATTTCTTTTTCTGTATGTTTGTTGTTGCTGTATACAAAAGCTACTGATTTTTAAAGTTAAGCTTTGCTGGATTTTGTTAAAGGCCTTTCCTGCGTTTAGTAAGATGATCATGCCACTTGTGTCTTTGTGTTCATTTATATGATTTGTTATATTTATTGACTTACAAATGTTGAAATTGAACTTCTTAGGTAAAGCCAACTTGGTCATGGTAGATGATTTTATTCATATGTATTTGAATTCAGTTGGATACTTTATTAGGATTTTTGCATCTATGTTTATCAGTCTGTAGTATTGTTTTTGTTTCTTGGTGTGTGTGTGTATCTTTTGAGTATCAGAATAATACTTGCTTCATAGAATTAATAACTGCTTTGATTTTTATTATTTTTTGCTGGAGTTTGGTTTGGTTTATTCCCATTTTTCCAAATTCTTGAGTTGCATCATCAAGCCATTTATTTTAATGGGGGCACTCAAAGCTATATATTTTCCTTATAGAATTTCTTACATTGTGCCACAGAGTGTTTGCTATATTGCATTTTCATTTAGTTCCAGGAATATTTTCATTTCTTTCTCAATATCTTCTTTGGTCCATTCATTGTTCAGTGTTAAGTTGTTAAATCTCTATGAGTTTATATTGGAGTTCTATTTGCTGCTGATATTAAGTTTTATTACATATGGTCAGGTAGGATAGATAGAATTCATGTGGTGTGCAGATATATATGCAGTAAAATACACAGAGACATAAGTCTAATTTTACAAATGGGCAAATATTACTATGTCAAACTGAAAAGCTTATGCACGGCACAGCAGTCAATCAAATGAGGCACCCTACAGAATGTGTGTTTCTTCTGACAATGTTATACACATATCCACTGTGTATTTTGACCAGACTCAACCCATTATGCTCTTGTTAACACTGTCCTGTTGAACTCCATTTCAATTAGTTCTCCTTTTATTTGTATGTTTTTAAAAAAATGACTTACTGTGTTTAAATACAGTTGCTTGCATTACCTTGGGTGGGGAGTTATTCATTGGAGCATGAGCCTAACAAGTCTAGCTACCATCCGTATACCAAAGGGCACAATGTTGTGCAGATTCTGTGTAGATAGCCATTGCTTCTGTGAGTTTATGAGTGCATCAACAATACCAAGCCAGAAGACAGCATTTCAAAGGTTCTTTCCCCACTCTCTAGGTCCTAAAGGCTTTCCACTTCCTCCTCTGTGATGTTCCTATTTAAGGCTGAGCATTAAACACTCCTTATATGTTTATTACTTTGGCAAGTTAAAGTTTTTGCATTAACCACTGCCCACTTCCAAAAGCAACAACAACAGCAACAACACCCCCCTCCCCATCAAAAAAAAACAGATTTTTTTTCTGACTAAAGCTGAGAACTGTGCTAGTCTATTGGTATAAGCATGAATATTTGAATAACATTTTAACCACATGTTCATTTAGCAAAATCAACTGAAGTAAGTTTACTCTAGGGCCTGTAACTTTCTCAGCTGTGCTGTCTAGTTTTTATGTCAATTGGACACAAACTAAGATTATCTTGGAAAGGGAAATCTTAATTGAGAAAAATGCTTCTATTGGACTGGTCTGTAGGCAAGAGTAAGTAGAAGTCAGGTAATAATGGATCCAGAAGCCAGGGAGTGAACCCTTAAGCAGGCAGGGACACAGCAAAGCACATAAAATATAAGTAGTGAGGGGAATATTGGATGGAGGAAAGGTTTTAACTGGGATAAAGTGGAATGAGTGAAAAGATAGATGATAACAATCATGCTAAACTAAGAATATACTAAACACATGGAAATTTTGAAAGTAAGTATATGGAAGCATAATACTTTATAAACTAACTAAAATATAATCTATTAAAGAGAGTTTAAATATAGGTATTGGTCAATAACGGCAATCTTAAATGTCAAAGCTTATTAAATAAAATTTCAGTGCTGTGTATGAGATATCTCCCTGTTAGCTGTTGGTCACAGAGTCTACACAGCCCCCTAAGACAATAATTATTAAGGTATGGATCTTGATCATACACATCTTTAGAGAAAATTCTGTAGAAAATTTAAGTCTTAGGCTTCCTCTCCAGAAGTCTGAAGCTGAATCATAGAGAATTACACAGCCGTTATCTGTATTTTCAAAGTACTTGAAATGATCTCCTTGCACTGTATAACTTGAAGACCACTAGGTTAAAAGTTCTAAGCTTTGAATAAAGGCTCAGTGAAGGATCAATCCATCTTTTCAGCACTCAGCTAGTAGAGTGAATCTAATTTGTTTCTTTTTATTAGAATTTTATTGCTTAAGAATTTCATACATGTATGTAATATGTTTGATCAAATTCATCCCTAATTTCCTCTACTCCAATTTTTCCCATTCCCCTTACCAAAGATTTTTTCTTCCAACATCATGTGCTTTTCTCCCACTTCCTCCTTCTCTTCTCTTCTCTCCTCTTCTCTCTCTCTGTCTCTCTCTGTCTCTGTCTCTCTCTGTCTCTCTGTCTCTCTGTCTCTCTCTCTCTCTCTCTCTCTCTCTCTCTCTCTCAGTTTCTTTCTTTCTTTTTTATAGAACAGCATGTTCATTTATTTTAGTGCTACATTAATGCACCTGAGTTGCTAAAATTCCTACAGAACAAGCATTGTTCTGATGATCCATTGTGCCTATGATATGCTGACTGCAAAGTGTCTTAGGGTTGCTAATGCTTTGCTAAAACAACATGACCAAAAAAACAAAAACAAAAAGAAAAAAAAAACATGGGGAGAAAAGGGCTTATTTTAGCTTGTAGTTGTAGTCTGACATGAAAGGAATTCAGGACAGCTACTGAAGTCAGAAACTCAGAAGTAGAACCCATGAAGAATTCTGCTCACTGGGTTGCTCCCCATGGTTTGTTCAGCCTGCTTTCTTATACCATCCAGGACCACAGGCTCATAGGTAGCATAGCCCTCAGTGGGCTGGGCCAACTCACACTAATCATATATTAGGAATATGGCCCACATGCTTATCTATAGGACAATCTGAGAGAGTCATTTTCTCATATAGGACCTCTTCCCAAGTGACTCTAGACTGTGTCAAGTTGATGAAAAATATTTACCCAAGCCAAACAATAGACATATACTTAACCTCAGCTGAAACAGCAAGGCTATGAATTTGAAACCAGTTTGGGACATCATAACCCTGTCTCAAAAGACAAATAAACAAATGTAAATTAAAATCATGTGTCTGTACACATGGGAGTAGACACCAAATACAATGATCTTATATCATATCTCAGTTCTCACCATTACCTTTCAGTCTGTATGAGACTCAAACAAATGAAGTAAATACATTGACATCAGCTGGTCTTCGTTATTAGCTCCTGGAATTGGTACAATGAATGCACAAATGAAGAGGCTGTGGGAATATACCACAGACCCACTAGTCAAACTTGATATCACCATTGGTTTTGAATGTCAGCAGCCAGTTGCTAAACCCCTGATATGGTATTATTCCCTACGAATACCCTGAAATATGGTAATGAATCCACTATCCATGACCTTTACCGTGCTGACAGTGTTAGCAATGTATCTATAAAAGGTATAGAATCCTTTCAGATTTGTGTCTTTCATGTTTTTTTTTTTAAAAAACTGAGGTGGGCAACGGGATCATGGGCAATGCTTTGGTTGGGAAGCATACCCATGTGGCCTTGTAACTAACTAAGCAACCCACTTCAAAGGAAACCAGGTAAGAGAGTGGACTCAATACCAACTGAGTTAGATGCTGTATCATACAGAAGCAATTCATTACAGGAGGCCTGAATAGTCTGCTCTAGGCTCAGCAGTAGCCATCTAGAGGCAACATGTCAAAGATTCTATTCCTCAGGGTGTAGAATATTCACTAGAAACATAAAAGAAAGAAGGCACTGTGATTGGTTGTGTCCCCTACAGGTTTGTGCAGTAGAAGCTAGGTTATATTAAAAAAAGGACAAACTTTAAAGTTGGCTGCTAGTGCAAGGTACTTAGGTCACAGGAGTTGATTACTTCCCCCCAAAGGTTTCCACAGTAGCAAGTTGTTATAAAAAGAGAACCCTGAACTCCAAATCCTTCTTACCTTCTAATTCACCATGTGATGACTCAGCACATCCCCCTGCCACTGTGCCTCCAGCAACTTTGTGACATGAAAGACTGAAACTTCACCAAAGTCCAAAGAGATATGTCTGCAAGGCCAAAACTCTGTGCTAAATAAAATATTTCATAAAGTTCCTAGTCTCAGTTATTGTGTTATAACAACAGGAAGAGCAGAACAATGTACCGCCCAATGATGGTGGGCAGCATCACTCTACAGAACAATGTACCACCCAATGAGGGTGGGCAGCATCACTCTACAGAACTCGCAATGGCTGACAAGAGAGTTGGCTTCCAGCTGGTTGGGAAGTCCTATAATGTAGAAACTGCTAGAAGGCTAACAAAACTAGAATATGCTTTTTTATTGTGTTGGGAATATGTTTGTTCCTGATTTAGAAGAGGAATGTAGTGATTTTTAACAAAATATTTATGATTTTGAGCAGATTGCTGCCAAGGCTATGGTTTGCCTTCCCAGAATAGTTGAGAATGTTTCACTATGATCTAATCATTATAAATTTATAGTCATTCTCTCATAATTAAACTAGAAATCTTTCTACTGTGCTGTGTTGCTAATGAAAATGATACATAGGTAAGTCTAGGAACCCAGAGATAGGAACAGAAGTTGCCCCCACTTATCCTCAAAAATTTACAGGCCAATTTTTGCAACTTTGGGCTTTGATGGTCTAAAATGGTGTATAATTTCTATGAGAAAGAAAGAGATTCTTTTCTTTTTCTTTCTTTCTTTCTTTCTTTCTTTCTTTCTTCCTCTTTCTTCCTTACTTCTTCCCTCCCTCCCTTGATATCTCTCCTCCTTCTTCTTTCTCTTCTTCTTCTTCTTCTTCTTCTTCTTCTTCTTCTTCTTCTTCTTCTTCTCCTCCTCCTCCTCCTCCTCCTCCTCCTCCTCCTCCTCCTTCTTCTCCTTCTTCTCCTCCTTCTCCTCCTCCTTCTCCTCCTTTTCACCTCCTCCTCCTCCTCCTCTTCCTCCTCCTCCTTCTTCTTCTTCATCTTCTATTGTCACTGAATCCATTTTATGCTGTCTGTGCACGGATATAGAACTGTCTACTAGAGTGTAAGTACCCTCTCTGAGGCTGACTCTTTGAAGAAAATTGACTCACTCTCTCCCAGAAGCTGTACATCTCTAATATATCTTCAGCTACTGGTGGGACTTCATGAGCCCCTCTTCCATCCATGCTAAGAATTTTAGCTGGTTTGATCTTGTGCATCCATTTATAGCTGCTCTGAGCACCACAGTCTTGTGTCAAGGAACTATTGTTTTGCTACAGGTATCTAATACCTTTGGCTTTTATACTCTTTCAGCCTCCTCTGATACGTAAACCTTGGGAGAAGAAGGAATGATATAGATGTCTCATTTAGAGCAGTACTCTTCAGTCTCCTATTCTCTGCACATTGATCAGTTTTTGGTCCTGACGCTCTTATCTATGGAAATCATTATGAGTGTGGTAACCTAGAGAGATAAATTCCACAAGGTCTCTCTTACGTACTGATGGTATCACTGACCCTTTAGATTTATGCATTTAAAACTGAATATGTCAAGGAGTCAGAAAACTAATAAGAAGCTGTGGGGGAGATTTCAAGAAAGAGGCATAGACTATAAATATTATGACTGGAGAAAAGGAAAATTGAAACAGGAAGGGTTAAATAGGGGTAGAAAACGGAAGAGTATATAAGACTGCCACCAAATATTGCAGGCTGTTGCCATTTCTCTTGGTTATCCCTCAAGAACTTGATGGTAAGACTTTGTTTCTGAAGATGCCATTTACTTGAGAAATAGCCCATGAGTAAAGCAAGCTGATATTAACCCTGAAAGCTTCATCCCCACTAGCTTTCATAGTGCTGGAAGGTGCTGTGTATACTACTGGAAGAAAAGGTAATCACCAGTTTTACCAAGCTGTAAATTTTGAAAGTTACAGTAAACTGGCCTGGGATGATATGTCAGAATGATCTAGTAGTGATTTTAACATCATGGTAGTAACCAACCACTTTCTTGTTAGGAGCTGCGTTCGCCATTGCAACATGGCGCCGGTTTCCTGCTTCCTGGTTCTTCTTGAGAGCCTTGCTTGAATGTGCGCCTGCACAAGGCGCGAAAACCAGTATGCTAATTTGGCAATATCATAAGAGCCAATGAGTGTGTGGCACGTCTCCTAGGGCTCTATATAAGCCACAGGTTTTTCGGGCTTGGGGTCCCTCACCTCACTGCCATCTAAAAGAGCTGTACAATAAATTGCTGTCAGAAGAATCCTGAGTGTGGCGTTCTCCTTATCGGCCGAGGCTGTGCGCCGCACTTTGGGAGTAGCTTTAAGCCCCACTCCATGGCTCATTCATCTCCACAGTCACTTCCCTGTACTTTCACGTCACATTGTTACACAAAAAAAACCTCTTTTCCTTTCTCATGGTGTCTTCTCTACTTTTATCATCTATATGCACAACAACACAGATACACACACACACACACACATACATATGCAGAGAGAGAGAGAGAGAGAGAGAGAGAGAGAGAGAGAGAGAGAGAAAGAGAGACTGCTTTTTTCCCCCTCAAAGAAAATTGTAGTAAGGCAGAACAGAATATAATTTCGATAATTCTCTTAAGGGAA
>NW_021613285.1:0-1581 GCF_004785775.1 Grammomys surdaster | reverse complement strand
TGCCCTTGCATTTGGAGCATAGATGTTCAGAATTGAGAGTTCACCTTGGTAGATTTTTCCTTTGATGAGTATGAAGTGTCCGTCCTTATCTTTTTTGATTAATCTTGGATTAAAGTCGATTTTATTTGATATTAGAATGGCTACTCCAGCTTGTTTCTTGGGACCATTGGCTTGGAAAATTGTTTTCCACCCTTTTATTCTGAGGTAGTGTCTGTCTTTGTCACTGAGGTGCATTTCTTGTATGCAGCAAAATTCTGGGTCTTGTTTGTGTATCCAGTCTGATAGTCTGCGTCTTTTTATTGGGGAATTGAGACCATTGATGTTAAGAGATATTAAGGAAAAATGATTGTGGCTTCCTGTTATTTTTGCTATTAGAGGTAAAGTTATGTTTGTATAGTTATCTTCTTTTGGGGTTGTTGGAAGATTACTTCCTTGCTTTTTCTAGGTTGTAGTTTAAATCCTTGTGTTGGTGTTTTCCATCAATTATCCTTTGAAGTGCTGGGTTTGTGGGAAGATATTGTGCAAATTTGGTTTTGTCATGGAATATCTTGGTTTCACCATCTATAGTGATTGAGAGTTTTGCTGGGTATAGTAATCTGGGCTGGCAATTTTGTTCTCTTAGGGTCTGTATGATGTCCGTCCAGGCTCTTCTGGCTTTTATAGTCTCTGGTGAGAAGTCTGGTGTAATTCTTATAGGTCTGCCTTTGTATGTTACTTGACCTTTTTCCCTTACTGCTTTTAGTATTTTTTCTTTGTTTTGTGCATCTGATGTTTTGATTATTATGTGACGGGAGGTATTTCTTTTCTGGTCTAGTCTATTTGGTGTTCTGTAGGCTTCTTGTATGTTTATGGGAATCTTGTTCTTTAGGTTAGGGAAGTTCTCCTCAATAATTTTGTTGAAGATATTTACTGTCCCTTTAAGTTGGGACTCTTCATTCTCATCTATACCTATTATCCTTAGGTTTGGTCTTCTCATTGTGTCCTGGATTTCCTGGATGTTTTGAGTTAGGAGTTTTTTGCATTTTGCATTTTCTTTGACAACTGTGTCAATATTTTCTACCGTATTTTCAGCATTTGAGATTCTCTCTTCTATCTCTTGTATTCGGTTGGTGATGCTTGTGTCTATGACTCCTGATTTCTTTCTTAAGTTTTCTATTTCCATGGTTGTCTCCCTTTGAGCTTTCTTTATTGTTTCTATTTCCATTTTCAGATCCTGAATGTCTTTGTTTAATTCCTTCTTTGTGTTTTATTGCATTTCCTTAAGGGATTTCTGTGATTCCTCTTTAAGGGCTTCTTTCTGTTTACTTGTACTCTCCTGTATTTCTTTAAGGGAGTTACTTAATTCCTTCTTATAATCCTCTATCATCATCATGAGAAGTGATTTTAATTCTGAATCCTGCTTTTCAGGTGTGATGGGGTGTTCAGGGCTTGCTATATTGGGAGAACTGGGTACTGATGATGCCAAGAAACTTTGGTTTCTGTTGCTTATGTTCTTGCACTTGCCTTTCGCCATCTGGTTAGCTCTAGTGTTGCTTGCCCTCACTGTGTAAGACTGGAGTCTGTATTTCCAGTTATCTTGCT
>NW_021613284.1:0-1505 GCF_004785775.1 Grammomys surdaster | reverse complement strand
GATAATTGATGGAAAATGCCAACACAAGGAGGGAAACTACAACCTAGAAAAAGCAAGGAAGTAATCTTCCAACAACCCCAAAAGAAGATACAACCATAACTTTACCTCTAATAACAAAAATAACAGGAAGCAACAATCATTTTTCCTTAATATCTCTTAACATCAATGGTCTCAATTCCCCAATAAAAAGACGCAGACTATCAGACTGGATACACAAACAAGACCCAGAATTTTGCTGCATACAAGAAACGCACCTCAGTGACAAAGACAGACACTACCTCAGAATAAAAGGGTGGAAAACAATTTTTCAAGCCAATGGTCCCAAGAAACAAGCTGGAGTAGCCATTCTAATATCAAATAAAATCGACTTTCATCCAAAATAAATCAAATAAGATAAGGAAGGACACTTCATACTCATCAAAGGAAAAATCTACCAAGGTGAACTCTCAATTCTGAACATCTATGCTCCAAATGCAAGGGCACCTACATACATAAAAGAAACTTTACTAAAGCTCAAAACACACATTACACCTCACACAATAATAGTGGGGGATTTCAACACCCCACTGTCAGCAATGGACAGATCATGGAAACAGAAACTAAACAGAGACACTTTGAAATTAACAGAAGTTATGAACCAAATGGACTTAATAGACATCTATAGAACATTTCATCCTAAAACAAAATAATATACCTTTTTTCTCAGCACCTCATGGTACCTTCTCCAAAATAGACCATATAATTGGTCACAAAACAGGCCTCTACAGATACAAAAAGATTGAAATAATCCCTTGCATCTTATCAGATCACCACGGACTAAGACTGGTCTTTAATAATGACAAAAACAATGGAAAACCCACGTACACATGGAAACTGAACAACTCTCTACTCAATGATGACTTGGTCAAGGAAGAAATAAAGAAAGAAATAAAAGACTTTTTAGAATTCAATGAAAATGAGGACACATCATACCAAAACTTGTGGGACTCCATGAAGGCAGTGCTAAGAGGAAAGCTCATAGCTCTAAGTGCCTACAAAAAGAAACTGGAAAGAGCACACACTAACAAGTTGACTGCACAACTAAAAGCTCTAGAACAAAAAGAAGCAAATACACCCAGGAGGAGTAGAAGGCAGGAAATAATCAAACTCAGGGCTGAAATCAACCAAATAGAAACAGAAAGAACAATACAAAATATCAATAAAACCAGGAGTTGGTTCTTTGAGAAAATCAACAAGATAGATAAACCCTTAGCCAGATTAACCAGAGGGCACAGAGACAGTATCCAAATTAATAAAATCAGAAATGAAAAGGGAGACATAACAACAGAAACTGAAGAAATTCAAAAAATCATCAGATCCTACTACAAAGGCCTATACTCAACAAAACTGGAAAACCTGGATGAAATGAACAATTTCCTAGACAGATACCAGGTACCGAAGTTAAACCAGGAGCAGATAAACCATCTAAATAGTCCCATAACCCCTCAGGAAATAGCAGCAGTCAT
>NW_021613283.1:0-2271 GCF_004785775.1 Grammomys surdaster | reverse complement strand
ACTGATGACTATTGATTAATCAAGTTAGTTTGTTTCTGATTTACTATGAACTCTGACTGATGACTATTGATTAATCAAGTTAGTTTGTTTCTGATTTACTATTATCCATGAATGCTGAATGTTGATTATTCATGTTGATTTATTTCTGACTTACTATTATCTATGACTGATGACTAGTGATGTTTTACCTTTATATATTTCTGATTTACTATGAACTCTGACTGATGACTATTGATTAATCAAGTTCGTTTGCTTCTTATGTACTTTTATCCACGAATGCTGGATATTGATTATTCATGTTCATTTATTTCTGACTTACTATTATCTATGCCTGATGACTATTGATATTTCAGATTTTTATATTTCTGATTTCCTATTAACTATGACATATGACTATTAGTTGTTCATGTTCATTTATTTCTGAATTACTATTATCCGCGAATCGTGATTACTGATTATTCATGTTCATTTATTTCTGACTTACTATTAACTATGACTGATGACTATTGATATTTCAGCTTTATATATTTCTGATTTCCTATTAACTACGAAATATGACTATTGGTTGTTCATGTTCATTTACTTCTGAATTAGTTTTATCCACGTATCTTGATAATTGATTATTCATGTTCATTTATTTCTGACTTACTACTAACTACGACTGATGACTATTGATATTTCAGCTTTATATATTTCTGATTTACTATGAACTCTGAATGATGAGTATTGATTATTCGTGTCCATTTATTTCTGATTTACGATTATTCCAGGAATGCTGAATGTTGATTATTCGTATTCATTTCTTTCTGACTTACTATTATCTATGACTGATGACAATTGGTATTACAGGTTTATTTTTTTTTGCTCTCCCATGAACTCTAACTGATGACTATTGATTAAACAAGTTCATTTGTTTATGATTTATTGTTATCCATGAATGCTGAATGTTGATTATTCATGTTCATTTATTTCTGACTTACTATTAACTATGACTGATGACTAATGATATTTCACCTTTATATATTTCTGATTTACTATGAACTATGACTGATGAGTATTGATTATTCGTGTCCATCTGTTTCTGATTTACTATGATCTACAAATGCTGAATATTGATTAATCATGTTCATATATTTCTGACTTACTATTATCTATGACTGAAGACTATTTATATTTCAGCTTTATATATTTCTGATTTCCTAATAACTATGACTTATGACTATTGGTTGTTCATGTTCACTTATTTCTGAATTACTATTAACCACGAATCGTGATTATTGTTTATTCATGTTCATTTATTTCTGACTTACTATTATCTATAACTGATGACTAATGATATTTCACCTTTATATATTTCTGATTTACTATGACCTCTGAATGATGACTATTGATTAATCAAGTTCGTTTGTTTCTGATTTACAGTTATCGACGGATGCTGAATGATGATTATTCAGCTTCATTTATTTCTGTCTTATTATTATCTATGATTGATCACTATTGATATTTCAGCTTTCTATAATTCTGATTTACTATGAACTCTGACTGATGAGTATTTATTATCGTGTTCACTTATTTCTGATTTACTATTATTCATGAATGCTGAATATTGATTATTCATGTTCATTTATTTCTGACTATTATCTAAGACTCATGACTAATGATATTTCAACTTTATATATTTCTAATTTACAATGAAGTATGACTGATGAGTATTGATTATTTGTGTTCATTTATTTCTGATTTACTATTATCTATGACTTATGACAATTGATATTTTATCTTTATATGTTTCTCGTTTACTATGAACTATGGGTGATCACTATCGATTATTCATGTTCATTTATTTCTGATTTACTATAATCCACGAATCGTGAATATTGATTATTACTGTTCATTTATTTCTCATTTACTATTAACAATGACTGATGAATATTGATACTTCTGCTTTATTTATTTCTGATTTCCCACGAACTATGACTGATGACTATTGATTAATCATGTTTTTTATTTCTGGTTTACCATTATACAAGTATGGTGAATATTGATTATTCACGTTCATTTATTTTGGACTTGCTATTATCTATGACTGATGACAATTGATATTTTATCTTTTTATGTTTCTGATTTACTATGATCTATGACTGACGACTATTGATTATTCATGTTTATTTATTACTGATTTACTATTATCCACAAATGGTGAATGTTGATTATTCATGTTCATTTATTTCTGACTTACTATTATCTATGACTGATGACTATTGATATTTA
>NW_021613282.1:0-1134 GCF_004785775.1 Grammomys surdaster | reverse complement strand
ATCCAAGAATGGTGAATATTGATTACTCATGTTCATTTATTTCTGAAATACTATTATCTGTGACTGATGACTATTGATATGTTTGCTCTATTTATTTATGGTTTACTATTCAATATGGATTATGACTATTTATTATTCATGTTCATTTATATCTGACTTACTATTTGCCATGAATTCTAAATATTGATTATTCCTGTTCATTTATTTATGACTTACTATTTTCTATGACTGATGACTATTGATATTTGAGCTTTATTTATATCTGATTTCCTATTAAATATGAATGATGACTATTGGTTATTCATGATCATTTATTTCTGCTTTACTATTATCCACGAATCGTGAATATTGATTATTCCTGTTCATTTATTTCTCAATTAATATTCTTTTTGTCTGATGACAATTGATGTTTCAGCTTTATATGTTTCTGATTTACTATGAACTATGACTGATGAATATTGATTATTCATGTTAATTCATAAATTGATAAGGAGACCATTTGATTTGTAAAGGAATGTGATTTAAAAAAGATTTCCTGATAAAATTAAACATTGACTTGGCAAAAAATTCATAAAATTGAAAACACTGTGGAAAAATCAAACAAAAGAGATGTCAAAGAACTTTATGAAAAAGGAGTAATTTGCACTTATAATTCATAAAAAATAGAAAATTGATAAGGAGAACATTTGATTTGTACAGGAACGTGATTTAAAACAGTTTTTCCTGAGAAAATTGAACATTTATTTGTCAAAAAATTCATAAAATTGAAAACACTGTGGAAAAAGCTAGTGAAAAATTCAGGAAAAATAATGAAAACTTGAAGAAATATTACACAGTCAATAATAAACTATAATCAAATGGAAGAGAAATCAAAGTAAATTATGAAAAAGAAGAAATTTGCATTTAAAATTCATGAAAAATAGAAAATTGATAAGGAGACCATTTGATTTGTTCAGGAATGTGATATGAAACAGTTTTTCCTGATAAAATTGATCATTTACTTGGCAAAAAATTCATTCATAAAATTGAAAACACTGTGGAAAAAAACAAACAAGAGAAATATCAAACAAATTTATGAAAAAGGAGGAATTTATATTTAAAATTAAAAAAATAGTAAATTGATAAGGAGATCAT
>NW_021613281.1:0-1100 GCF_004785775.1 Grammomys surdaster | reverse complement strand
ATAATACAAAGCCAAGATGGAATCATGTTATAAATCCACAGAATTAAAGTTAACAAGCGCTTCCTCCCCTGCCTGGTCCTGTGGGCTGGGGCAGACACAGAGTTGGTCTGCTCCTGTCCTGTGGAGATACTGACTCCTGAGTCATCCTAGAGAAGCCACTGCACTCAGAGCAGCCAAGGAGCCACTGCACTCAGAGCAGCCGAGGAGCCACAGCACTCAGAGCAGCCGAGGAGCCACTGCACTCAGAGCAGCTGACACTGAGTTGATCTACTCCTGTCCTGTGGAGATACTGACTCCTGAGTCAGCCTAGAGGAGCCACTGCACTCAGAGCAGCTGAAGAGCCACTGCACTCAGAGCAGCAGACACCAAGATTAGGATCATAAGACTACAGAGACATCTGGACTCTGAGGAGCTCTGCAACAAGCAAGATAACTGGAAATACAGACTCCAGTCTTACACAGTGAGGGCAGGCAACACTAGAGCTAACCAGATGGCGAAAGGCAAGCGCAAGAACATAAGCAACAGAAATCAAAGTTTCTTGGCATCATCAGTACCCAGTTCTCCCAATATAGCAAGCCCTGAACACCCCATCACACCTGAAAAGCAGGATTCAGAATTAAAATCACTTCTCATGATGATGATAGAGGATTATAAGAAGGAATTAAGTAACTCCCTTAAAGAAATACAGGAGAGTACAAGTAAACAGATAGAAGCCCTTAAAGAGGAATCACAGAAATCCCTTAAGGAAATGCAAGAAAACACAAAGAAGGAATTAAACAAAAACATTCAGGTTCTGAAAATGGAAATAGAAACAATAAAGAAAGCTCAAAGGGAGACAACCATGGAAATAGAAAACTTAAGAAAGAAATCAGGAGTCATAGACGCAAGCATCAATACAAGAGATAGAAGTGAGAATCTCAAATGCAGAAGATACGGTAGAAAATATTGACACAGTTGTCAAAGAAAATGCAAAATGCAAAAAACTCCTAACTCAAAACATCCAGGAAATCCAGGACACAATGAGAAGATAATAGGATAATAGGTATAGATGAGAATGAAGAGTCGCAACTTAAAGGGACAGTAAATATCTTCAACAAAAT
>NW_021613280.1:0-3485 GCF_004785775.1 Grammomys surdaster | reverse complement strand
GCTATTGCAGGCTGTTGAAACAAGTCTCTTGTCAGGGTATATGGCTCAAGATGGCTGTAAAGATGATAGCCACTTTCAGCTAAGAGTCGGCTCCCAACAGGTCCCCCTTTTTAAATTTGTTTTCAAAAGGGAAGGCTGGGAAAACTTACGGAAACCGTGCCTGCCTTAGGTTGGAACAAAGGACCCCAGCCTCCCTTTCCCATCTCTGGATACTCAACAGTCATTGGTTGAGCTCCTGTCTTAGGATGGTGAGGCCTCCCAGTTAGGGGCAAGGGTCTTGAAGTGTTCTCTTACCCGTCATTGACTATCCGGCTTAGCGCGTAAGGTAAGGGTTAATCCTCGTCAGTCTTGATGACAGAGGTTTTAGTCCCCTACTTCCAGCCTGTAATAATGGACCTGTATGGGTTTCATTTGTGTAACGTCTATCTGTTGTAGTACAAAAGCCATCAGTTTGTTGAGCAGCATGATCCCGAGAGACAAGAGACTTAGCAATGCCTGAATGGTTAGCGCAAATGCAACACTCTTTTTAAGGGTAGCACATAACTTCCTCTGTTGGAGGAGTAAAAAGTATAAGCCTCTTCTATTCTGTAACACTATTTTCTAAATCTAAATCTATATAAGTACAGAACTGATCATAGCTTTGATCTTAACAAAACAAGTAAGAAAATCTCTATTCCTGCCCCAATCAATCTCAAACCTAAAACACAACTATAGTAACTATGGTAATGGATTCTCTCTTGGGTTTAAACAATGTACCACTAAATCATAAATCAGGGAACCAAGAGTCTAATAGAGCCACCCTGGAGGCGTGGGTGGTGATGTCTTCTTCCGCACTGAGAAGAGCCACCCTGGAGGTGCGGGTGGTGATGTCTTCTTCCGCACTGAGAAGAGCCACCCTGGAGGTGCGGGTGGTGATGTCTTCTTCCGCACTGAGAACTTCCCAAGTCAGGTATACTGGTTGATTCGCTCCAGTGAAGCATCTTCATGTTTCCTGTAAAGGAAAAATACGCTTCTCAGGGGGTTTCTCCTCCCTGGATTTGTTATTATTGTCTATTTGTTTGATCAGTCTCTCTGGCAGCCATTGTGCGGCATCTGCCGTTTGGGAATATATGCAGACAGATCCTCTTCCCCAGATAAGCACTGGATCTGGCCCATTCCAGGTTCCAGTTAATGGGTCTTTCCAGAGGACTGTTGCAAAATTCTTTTTAGTATTAGGATGCCAGAATCTATCTGCAGCAGATTTTCCTTCAGAATCCAAAGATTTATGATTAGTAGGAATCAATGGAAGTAACAACAGTTGAGCTATCCTCCTTCCTGTAGGAATAGTGACTATATTCTGTATTGCCTTGGCCATTACCTTAATCTCACCTTGATAATCATTGTCTACAACTCCAGGAAAAATTTGTAGTCCTTGTATAGTAGCACTGCTTCTCCCCACTATCAGGCCAAACACATTTGGATAGAGTGGTCCAAACACTCCAGTGGGTAAGGCCTGAGGTCCCATTTCTGGGGTTAATACTGTGTGGGTGGCAGAACTGAGGTCCAGTCCTGCACTTCCTGGTGTTGCTCGACTAAGTTCTGAAAGGGGTTGTTGTTTGTCGGTATGAAACTGACTGCCCCATAAGCCTGTTTTGGCTTTTATTGGTTCGGGGCCTGGGGCTGGCCCCTGTTCCCGTTTCCCTGATTATAGGAAAGGGTGTTTCCTTGTGCATCTATCTTGGACCTACATTCACTAGCCCAATGCCTTCCACGTTTGCAACGAGGGCATAGCCCAGGCTGTTTTCTGGGCTGTCTCTGGGTTAACTCATTTTCTGCTTTGCAATATTTTGAAAAGTGTCCAGGCTTACCACATTTAAAACAGGCCTTTTTGTCTCTACTTGCCAAAAAGTCTCTTACTGATTGTCCTTGCATGGCGGCTGCCATAGCTAAGCCCTGTTGGTAGGAGGGCCCTATATCAGAACAGAGTCTGATATACCCAGTAAGATCTGTCTTTTTCCTATAGGGTCTAATGGCTGCTTGGCAGGCAGAATTGGCATTTTCATATGCAAGTTGTTTCACATAATCTATACCTGCCTCTACATTACCAAAAATCCTCCCTGCTGTTGTCATTAATCGATGAACAAAATCAGAAAATCGTTCATCAGGCCCTTGTCTGACTGAGGTCAAAGATGCGCCAGGGTCTCCCTTTACCGGGAGTTTGCGCCAAGCCTTCATGGCCGCGTTTTGAATTGGAGCGAATAAGCCTGGGTCATATTGCATCTGGTTATCACTAGAAGCAAATTGCCCTTCTCCTACTAAGGCATCAAAGGACCAACCATTACCTGCCTGAATGTTTCTTCTAGCTGTCTCTTTACAATTCTCATGATACTCTGATTTCCAAATAAGATGGTCACCACCACTAAGAACTGCTCTCACTAGAGTATCCCAATCACCAGGAGTCAGCCACTCCTCTGCAACAGATTCTAAGATTGCAAGAGTAAAGGGAGCAGTGGCACCATATTGTGACACTGAATTTTTTAATTCTTTAATAATTTGAAAGTTAAACCCTGTGTGATGTCTCCACACAACTCCTTGAGCATCTCTAGTCTCTGATACAGGGAAAACCTCAGCCTCTCCCTCCTCTGGTTGATCTGTGGCTGAACTGAAACCAGAGGACAGGGGCTGCCTTTGGACTCCAGGTTGAGGAACTCGAGGACCTGAGGAATTTTCTTTGCCCGCTCGAGACCTCTTCCCTGTCTTTAATTTTTGTATCTGATTAATTAAGTCCTGATACTCTTCCTCTAACTCTATTTGTTGTTTAAGGAGAGAAATTTGTTGTTTAAGAAAAGAAATTTTGTCCTGCAACTCCTTTCTGTGATCTTCGACCACCATCTCCATAGCAGGAGCATCTGGAGGTGGAGGAGCACAGGGAGGGGGCCTTCGGGAAGAAGGCCATTCAGGATCAAAATATTTGGCTGCCTCTTCCTCTAGGTCAGCACAATCTGGCTCTGACAAATTGATTACTTCAACCTTTGGTCCTATTTTGGATTCTATGTGTTTCTTTTTCTTTTGGACATGAAAAGCAACATTTAAACAGCGAAACAAAAGCAGACAATTGATACACGTAAACAGCAAGCAACAGAACAAAACCAGAGAGTTGAGTTCAGGCTGACTTATTTCTTGCCCCATTATTACTATGACTTACTGGTCTCCACACGGCAGTTTTCTGTGGCAATCACCTCTGTTTTACCTCTGAATTTTCAGTCAATCCTCCTTCCAGTAACGTCCCTCACTGGGTCTCTGGTTCTTGCTGCTGCACGTCTGGGCGCCACTTTGTAACGGCCGTTTCTTTTGTAACGGCCGTCGGGTTCTGCTACTTTGTAAAGGCCGGCCGGTTCTGCTGCTCCGGTCCGCAGGCCAGGGTCTAGCAAGAGAGAGAGTGGGGACGGAGGAAGGGGGAAAAAGGGGCGAGAGACGCAAAAGATAGATACAAGACAGAGTCCGGT
>NW_021613279.1:0-2781 GCF_004785775.1 Grammomys surdaster | reverse complement strand
TTGATGTGATTGAATGTGCCTGGTCTTATTGTAGCTTGTTAACTCATATTTGGTTGATATCCCTGGGAGGCCTGCTTGTTTCTGAGGGAAGAGCAGGGGAGTGAATCCGGGGGGGGGGGTAATGAGAGAGGAAGACTGAGAGGAGGGAGCTCAAAGTACAGTCAGGATGTAATACATGAGAGAAGTAGTTTTTAAAAAGGAAATTATAAAATGAAATAATTATTTTATGATTTCTAGTGAATGAAACTGAGAATAGTTTCGGAATGTAAATGACAAACTTCAATTCCATTGAAAAGTCATTTAAGTGCAGCTCCTTATAACAAGGATATGACATTCATGACTAGATGTGAATGAAAGATTTTATTTATTAGCTTAGCTATAAGCAGCACTTTAATTTGATATGTTCATCATTAAATTGGAAAAAAGTTACTGGATCTTATTGTCATTATGTTGCTGGACAATAGAATGGTCAGCCTTTCTTGTCTTAGTGTCCAGAAAATAGACAGGAAAACTAGAAAATTATAAGACCTATAATAATATATATAATATACATTGTATATTATCACATTTATTTATTACATATTAAATTCTATATATTGCACATTACATGCTACATGTTATATGTTATATATTATATAGTAATATTTTGCTATGTATTATAAAATAACTACATATTACACATTACATATTTTATGTTATATATTGATATTATGATTTGTTATATGTTATGTGTTATGTGCCATATATTATATGTTATATATTGTATTATGTATTGTATATTATTCATTATATACTACATGATATATGATATATTAGTCATTGTTTTAGAAAAAGCATAAATAGTCCATAATTACCACCCTTCCTGGAAAAATTATCACCATTCATAGAAACTAAGCCATAAGAAGATTATGTTTCCCAACACAAAAGTGAAATAATAAATAACATTCCTAACCAAATATTTAAAATCAAGGACACCACAGATATCAATGGCCAAATGTCTTAACACTCAACTAAAGATCCTAGGTTAATGGTGTAAGCAGGAAAAATAGGCTGACGTTTTGCTTTCTTTAACCAAGAAAGTACTGTACTCTAAACCAACAATATAGGACAGATTAATAGATCAACAAATACCTTTTGTATGAAGAAAAGTTTTTTAAAAACTTAGAAAAAGAGTCCTACCCTCAAGGGGGTGACAGTCGTTGGGTCAATGAGAGAGACTTCCATAAATAGTTACCACAAAGTGTGGGCTGGGTTTCGTAGAGACAGGAGGAATGACAAAAGCCATCACTAACTGAGTGTGTATCAAATGTCTGTCTGGTGAGGTGCTTTGCATAAGAGAACTCAATGTGATGGTTAATCCTGGTTGCCTATCTGATTGGACTGGGAGACACTTAGGAGACAAGTGAAAAACACTTCTGGCTGTGTTTCTAGAGTAAGCTAGACTGTGGGACAGCAACTGAGGAAGGAAGACCAGTCATGAGTGGGTTAAGGATGTAGGTAGAGCAAAGCAGAAACAGTAGTCATTCCACTAGCACAGGCTTGTCCTCATTCTCTCTGCTTCCTGCTCACCATGCTGTCAGCCATTCTGCTGTAAGCTCCCTGTTATCAAGATTCTGCCTCAACACAGCCCCACAAAAAATAGGATCAAGAACGGGATTGAAAAAAAATGAAAACATATATTTCCTCCCTAGGTTGTTTACCTCAGTATTTTATCACATGACAAACAAGTAACACATCAGCTCATGCTCAGTTAAGCTTGTATCCTAGGGACGAGCATAGCATCTTTGCAGACTGAAACAGTAGTTAGGTTCCAGTAAAGCACTACATATTCTGACTCCAGAACTTGCATTCTGAAAACTACCTTACAACCTCTGTATGTCTGAGATGAAAAAAACCTGGAAGAGTGGGCTGCTCAACTGATTCCTTTGGGCTGGTGGGAAATTGAGGGGGTTTCTTAACGATGAAGTTTACAGAAACATAGGAGATAACCCAGTAGACAAAGCACAAAGTCTTAGAGATGAGAACCTGTGAAATATATGACAAATGAATGAACCAAAACACATTTTCCTGATCTTTATGCAAAGAGTAAATTATATTTCAGAAAAAGCCTTTCACAATACCTGTCAGGTATCTAAGCCTGATGACCTGATTTCATCCTCAGAACCCACATGATAAAGGGAAAGAACATACTCCCTAAAGGTGTCCTCAGGTATCCATACACACAGACACATACAAGCACACATAAACAAATGAATAAGTGTATCTTAATAACGCTACAATTCTATTTGATCTAAGAGTTCTCACATCTAAAGAATAAAATCAAATTAGTTCTTGAGACATGTGGACCAACCTGTGCTGTAGTCACTATCTATTTATCATTGCGTTCAGCAATATCCCACATTACCCAAGCACCCATGGTCCAGCCAGAGTGAACCACTTGTGCTTTGATGGACACAGGTCTTCTATCTACTTCCGAACCCTCAGCCTCTGACTTTACTCTGAAAAGTCCTGCTCAGGAGGCCCAGCCTGCATTCTCCTCTGGAAGCGTTCAATGACCACACAGTGGAGCTCAGCACTTTTCCTCAGTTCTCATAGGATAGATTTCACTTTCTGTCTTCCCATGCCTGCCTCATGTCAAATTGTCTCCAAATGTCTTGTAACTCACTCCATTGTAAACTCTTTGGAGAAGGAGCCTTTGAGAGGACTTCTTTCTCCTGTTTCCTAGAGCTCACTAATAACTGGTAAGTGACTGAGTGGTTTCTTAGGAATCTCTGAGGCTGC
>NW_021613278.1:0-1516 GCF_004785775.1 Grammomys surdaster | reverse complement strand
ACAGTTGGTTTGTAAATAAAGATATTGACAGAATTTTTGTTTAAATTTAGATGTTGGCAGAATTGGTTTTTAAATAAAGATAATGACAGAATTGGTTATTACATAATTCATTATTTAATAAAGATATTGACCGAATTGGTTATTAAGTAAAGATATTGACAGAACTGGTTATTAAATAAAAATATTGACAGATTTGTTTATTAAATAAACTTATTGACGGAATTAGTTGTTAAAGAAAGATATTGACAGATCTGGTTTTTAAATGAAAATGTTGAGAGAATTGGTTTTTAAATAAATATATTCACAGAATTGTTTATTAAATAAAGACATTGACAGAATTGGTTTTTAAATAATGATATTGACAGAACTGTTTATTAAACAAAGATATTAACAGAATTGGTTATTACAGAATTGATTATTAAATAAAGATGTTGACAGAACTGTTCATTAAATAACGATATTGACAGAATTGGTTATTACAAAACTGATTATTAAATAACGATATTAACAGAATTGGTTTTTAAGTAAAGATATTGACAGAATTGTTTTTTAAATAAAGATGTTGACAGAATTGGTTATTATAAAATTGATTATTAAATAACGATATTGACAGAATTGTTTATAAAATAAAGATATTGACAGAATTGGTGATCAAATAAAGATATTGAGAGACAGATTTGGTTATTAAATAAAGAAATTTACAGAACTGGTTTTTAAATAAAAATGTTGACAGAATTTGTTTTTAAATAAAGATAATGACAGAGCTGTTTATTAAATAAAGGTATTGACAGAACTGGTTTTGAAATAAAGATATTGACAGAATTGTTTATTAAGTAAAGATATTGGCAGATTGATTTTTGAATAAATATATTGACAGAATTGTTGTTTAAATAAAGATATTGACATAATTGGTTATTAAGTAAATTTATTGACAAAATTGGTTGTTAAATAAAGATATTGACAGAATTGTTTATTACAGAACTTATTATTACATAAAGAGATTGACAGAACTGGTTATTGAAAAAAGATATTGTCAGAATTGGTTTTTAAATAAAGAGATTGACAGAATTCGTTATAACAAAATTGATAATTAAGTAAAGATATTGACATAATTGGTTATTAAATAATAATGTTGACAAAACTGATTATTACATAAAGATATTGACAAAATTATTTATTAAAAAGTGATATTGACAGAGTTGGTTTTGAAATAAAGATATTGACAGAATTGTTTATTACAAAATTGATTATTAAATATCTATATTGACAGAATTGGTTATAAAATAAAGATATTGACAGAATTGGTGATTAAATAAAGATATTGAGAGACAGATTTGGTTATTAAATAAAGAGATTTTCAGAACTGGTTTTTAAATAAAAATGTTGACAGAATTTGTTTTTAAATAAAGATAATGACAGAACTGTTAATTAAATAAAGATATTTACAGAATTGGTTATTACAAAATTGATTATTAAATAACGATATTGACAGAATTGGTTATAAAATAAAGATATT
>NW_021613277.1:0-1783 GCF_004785775.1 Grammomys surdaster | reverse complement strand
TTGATATTTTGTATTGTTCTTTCTGTTTCTATTTGGTTGATTTCAGCCCTGAGTTTGATTATTTCCTGCCTTCTACTCCTCCTGGGTGTATTTGCTTCTTTTTGTTCTAGAGCTTTTAGTTGTGCAGTCAACTTGTTAGTGTGTGCTCTTTCCAGTTTCTTTTTGTAGGCACTTAGAGCTATGAGTTTTCCTCTTAGCACTGCCTTCATGGAGTCCCACAAGTTTTGGTATGATGTGTCCTCATTTTCATTGAATTCTAAAAAGTCTTTTATTTCTTTCTTTATTTCTTCCTTGACCAAGTCATCATTGAGTAGAGAGTTGTTCAGTTTCCATGTGTACGTGGGTTTTCCATTGTTTTTGTCATTATTAAAGACCAGTCTTAGTCCGTGGTGATCTGATAAGATGCAAGGGATTATTTCAATCTTTTTGTATCTGTAGAGGCTTGTTTTGTGACCAATTATATGGTCTATTTTGGAGAAGGTACCATGAGGTGCTGAGAAAAAGGTATATTCTTTTGTTTTAGGATGAAATGTTCTATAGATGTCTGTTAAGTCCATTTGGTTCATAACTTCTGTTAATTTCAAAGTGTCTCTGTTTAGTTTCTGTTTCCATGATCTGTCCATTGCTGACAGTGGGGTGTTGAAATCCCCCACTATTATTGTGTGAGGTGTAATGTGTGTTTTGAGCTTTAGTAAAGTTTCTTTTATGTATGTAGGTGCCCTTGCATTTGGAGCATAGATGTTCAGAATTGAGAGTTCACCTTGGTAGATTTTTCCTTTGATGAGTATGAAGTGTCCTTCCTTATCTTTTTTGATTAATTTTGGATGAAAGTCGATTTTATTTGATATTAGAATGGCTACTCCAGCTTGTTTCTTGGGACCATTGGCTTGAAAAATTGTTTTCCACCCTTTTATTCTGAGGTAGTGTCTGTCTTTGTCACTGAGGTGCGTTTCTTGTATGCAGCAAAATTCTGGGTCTTGTTTGTGTATCCAGTCTGATAGTCTGCGTCTTTTTATTGGGGAATTGAGACCATTGATGTTAAGAGATATTAAGGAAAAATGATTGTTGCTTCCTGTTATTTTTTTTATTAGAGGTAAAGTTATGTTTGTATCTTTTTTGGGGGTTGTTGGAAGATTACTTACTTGCTTTTCCTAGGTTGTAGTTTCCCTCCTTGTGTTGGCATTTTCCATCAATTATCCTTTGAAGTGCTGGGTTTGTGGGAAGATATTGTGCAAATTTGGTTTTGTCATGGAATATCTTGGTTTCACCATCTATAGTGATTGAGAGTTTTGCTGGGTATAGTAATCTGGGCTGGCAATTGTGTTCTCTTAGTGTCTGTATGATGTCCGTCCAGGCTCTTCTGGCTTTTATAGTCTCTGGTGAG
The DNA here is from genome assembly GCF_004785775.1 of Grammomys surdaster. Classification (NCBI taxonomy): domain Eukaryota; kingdom Metazoa; phylum Chordata; class Mammalia; order Rodentia; family Muridae; genus Grammomys; species Grammomys surdaster. Next base: position 399 of record NW_021613277.1, on the reverse strand, counting down.
AAGTCTGGTGTAATTCTTATAGGTCTGCCTTTATATGTTACTTGACCTTTTTCCCTTACTGCTTTTAGTATTTTTTCTTTGTTTTGTGCATCTGATGTTTTGATTATTATGTGACGGGAGGTATTTCTTTTCTGGTCTAGTCTATTTGGTGTTCTGTAGGCTTCTTGTATGTTTATGGGCATCTTGTTCTTTAGGTTAGGGAAGTTTTCCTCAATAATTTTGTTGAAGATATTTACTGGCCCTTTAAGTTGAGAATCTTCATTCTCATCTATACCTATTATCCTTAGGTTTGGTCTTCTCATTGTGTCCTGGATTTCCTGGATGTTTTGAGTTAGGAGTTTTTTGCATTTTGCATTTTCTTTGACAACTGTGTCAATATTTTCCACCGTATCTTCTGCA
>NW_021613276.1:0-1073 GCF_004785775.1 Grammomys surdaster | reverse complement strand
GTGCTGGGAATAGGAGCCCTGTAGCCACTGTCCACATCGCTTAAGTAGCTTACATCGAAAAGGAGGGTTCTTCTTGCTTGCTGGGCCAGCCTTATCACCATCCAGGTATGAATTCATTTCCCGTTTATAATAATTCTATAAAAACTGATAGACTTCAGTTATAATGAGAAATGAGATTACATGGGAATTTCCTTGTTTTAAAAAATTTTTATTGGATATTTTATTTCCGTTTCAGATGTTATCCCCTTTCTCAATTTTTCCCCACCCAGAAACCCCTTATCTCATCCCCTCCTCCTGCTTCTAAGAGGATATGCCCCCACCCACTTACTACTACCTCCCCACCCTCGATTTCCCCCACACTTGACATCCAGCCTTTTCCAGACAAAAGACCTCCTCTCCCATCTATGCTGGAAAAGGCTACCATTCCCTAAGTATACAACTGGAGCCATGGGTCCATCCCTATGTTCTCCCAGGTTGGTGGTTTAACCCTGAGAGCTCTGATTGGTTGGTATGGTTGCTCTCCCGATGGGGACACAAACACCTTCAGCTCCTTCAGTCTTCTCTATACATTGGGAACCCCATGATTAGTTCAATGGTTAGCTATGAGCATCTGCCTCTGTATTTGTCAGGCTCTGGCAGACCTTGAAGGAGACAGCTATATCAGGCTCCTGTCAGCAATCATTTCCTGGCATGCACATCAGTGTCTGCCTTTAGTGACTATACATGGGATGGATATCCAGGTGGAACTATTTCCAGACAGCCCCTCCTTCAGTTTCTGTCCTACACTTTATCTCCATATTTGCACCCCAGATTATTTTGTTCTTCCTTCTTAGAAGGACCGAAGCAGCCACACATTGGTCTTCCTTCTTCAGGAGCTTTATGTGGTCTGTGTGTTGTATCTTCAGTTTTATGAGCTTTTGGGATAATATAGAATTATCAGTGAGTACATACCATGTGTGTTCTTTTGTGATTGGATTACCTCAATCAGGATGATATTTTGTACTCCTATCCATTTGCCTAAGAATTTCACAAATACATTGTTTTTAATAGCTGAGGAATACTCCATTGTGAAA
>NW_021613275.1:0-3989 GCF_004785775.1 Grammomys surdaster | reverse complement strand
GAATATGTAAAAGTGGAGGGCCCTGCTGGGCATAGGTGGAAGAAGAGAACCTTGACCTCATGAAGGCTGGATGCCCCAGGGGGTGGGAATTTTGAGGGTGGGGAGGTGGGAGTGGGGGGGTGTAGATAGAGGTTACATCCACAGAGAAGAAGGAGGAGGGGCGAGGGGATTGGGGGTTCCGAGGGGGTGGTGGGGGATGGGGTAAGGGGACAACATAGGAAATGTAAATAAATCATCCAATAAAAAAAAAAAAAAAGATACCATGAGAAGACTGGCTGCCCACCAACCAAGAAGAGAGCCCTGGACATCTGGATTGGCTGCCCTGTAATCTTGACCACCACAGCTTCCAGAATTGTGAGAAATAAACATTTGTTTTTGTTGCTGTGGTTGTTGATGTGTGGGATTAAGAGTGCTGAGCATTGAAAGCAAGGATATGATACATACTAAAGCTTGCATTCTACCACTGAGCTGCACCCCAGCCTACCATTTTTTAAGCCACCTAATTTATGGTATTCTGTTGTAGCTGCACAATGAAAGCACTGTGCTATTATCATTAGGGCCTCTAGTGCCTTCTAGTACCTTCGCACAAACAAGTCCTTTAGCTGTTTGTAACACAGATTTCCTGGAACTAGATGTATTTATTCCATTTTATTGCTTTTGGTAAGCTCTAGTGCTATTTCCACAGTTCCTGTTACCAGTGTGCTTGAAAATTAGTTTAAAAGCAGAGAAGATGGAGTCGTCGAGGGCTTCTGAGGTCAATAGGCTGGGAAATAAATTGTTCCATTTATCAGGATGAGAACTGAATCCTCATATTAACCTTCCTAATTGCTTGCCTACCTTGTTTTTATACTTTCTAAGTGAACAGGAACAAAGCTACTTGCTGCTGTTCTCATTAACACTAATGATCAATAAGTAAAAAAAATTGCTGATTCTTATATTTTGTTCAACATTATGTATGCTTAATTTAGAGCTTATTAGGGCATCGCCAGTTTTACTCATTACATCTTCCACAAGATGAATGTGTTTCTTTGGCTAGCAGTTAACATGAAGCATCAATGACTGACTCCAGTTTCATAATCAAGCAAGGTTTTCAGTTGTAGTTACAGCTGGGAGTGGAAAGAAAAGAAGTAAACAGGAGCATTGAATATTGCCTTCTTTTCATCTCAGGAGAAAGAGGTTGTTGTAACAGTTAAGCATAGAGGATAAATAATCAGAATCAATTTGGAAGTATTGGCCTTGCACCTCTGCTAATTTCCTTGACATTCATTTCACCCATTAACATCATGGCATGATAGACTAAAGAGTTATCTCAGCAATTAAGAGCACTTGCATTCTTATATAGGACTGGGTCTAGTTCTCTGTATCTACATGACAGCTTGCAATCATTCATGTCTGTAATCTGAGGGAATCTGACACCTCTTCTGACTACAGGTGCCATGAACACCAGGCAGTCATGTGGTACACATATACACATGCAGGCAAAACACTCATATACATAAAAGGACCAAATATTGCTTTATATGGAATTGACAGAATAAAAAAATCCACAGATAGGAAGCAGATTACTGGTTTCCGATGGACTGTGAGTCTGGATGGTGGGATGGCAGAGTGATGGCAGAGAGGTGTGGACTTTCTTTATAAAGTGATAACAAAGTTCTGTCACTGTGCTAACAAGTGCAATAGCCAGAGAGACTATTATGCCAACCTACATTTTAAAATATGCTTCATACTATTTCTTCAACTTTCTGGAACAGACTGATTTCCTAGGATATGTTCTCCTGCCCAAGTGATCAACAGGCATATTTAGATTAACTTTTAAGAGAGGTGAAAATGGTATGTCTTTTTTATTATTGTTGTTGTTGATGGTTTATGTTAGCATACAAAATCCTTTTTGTTTTTTATCAGAAAGTCTTGAAGTTCATAGAAATCTTAGGATTTTGATGGCAATTTAGAATGCCATGACTCTACCCAGGGCCAGAGCTAAGACTCAGATGCAATTCTTTTGCCCAGTAATCAATGTCCTGTAGTCTCATTCAGTTACTGTTTTATAAGCTGCTAATTATAAGGGATGGGTCTATGCCAAGTGATATTTTTAAAGCTACCAAACATCCCTTTCAAGAGTTGAGACCCTAAAGCCTTTTAGGAGGTGAGTATTGAGTTGATCTGGCTATTTTTAACTAAAATAGAACACAGTTTAGGATCTCCATTTATGTTATCAGCTTTGGAGGATGATCAAGGGGATCTCGACAGATGGAGTTATGTTGGCACAGGACCATCTGATGGTGGATCAACAGCTTGTAGGTACTTGAGGTCCAAAGATTAATAAAATCACTATAAGTATTATAACACATATAATCCATTTCCACTAGGAAACCCCAGAGATCTAATTCCAAAACTGTGCACTGAAAGAAGATGGTGGTATCTGATATGGTTTGAATCTGGTTTTGTAGACCACATAAGGCAGATGAAACACTAGTGAAATTATCGAGGCTATATATACAGTACTTAACCTTGTTCAGATTACATCCTCTAGTTCAACAAATGGTATAAAAATAGAAGCCAGATAATATGAATTCAGTGATGATGTGATGCACAGGTACATTACTAAGGCAATCTAGAGCTATGAGGACGGAAGAAACACTATTTAAGATCATGTATGTGTTGACTTTTCTAAGAGTCATGGGACGTATTTCCTCAGGAAGGTCTCCTTTGCAAGGTTGTACTTGGGAAGTGATGGACATAGTTAGAATTTCTGAGACCTTGATGTCTATAAGAGAAGGTAAAAGCACCAGGAGATGGCCTCTCCAAAGAGAGACTGTTGGCCCCAAGGGCCCTCCCTGTTATGTTTAATTAGCACCTGTTCTCCCAGTTGAAAAAGAGGTTAATGCTTTTTCTCTATGGGTTAGGCAGCCTCTGTATCTCAGATTCTTTGAAATCTGGTTGGAATTCATTGAATCTAGAGACAAACTGGTTTAAAGGCTTTATCATCTAGGGACAGATCTGAATATAGAACAAACTGTTCATGAAGACCCTTCAAAGCACCAGGCCGCAAGCTGGATGAGAGCCTGTGTGGACTTTCTGTAGTAAGCTGAGTCTCCTGGCAAAGGTTTCAAAAGCAAACTTTGGGGGTTGATTGATATGTTCCACTTTTCCAGAGAACAGAAGTCTTCAGGAGGAATGAAAATGGTAAGTAGTTCTCAGTTAGCTGCATACTAAGCAAACTAAGAAATAAATAAAGGACCCCTAGTTATAATAGCTTTAAAGAGATCGTGGAAGACCAAATTGAGGAGTAATTTTAATGGCCAGGGTTAAGTTATTTTGATTGACTGGCAGGAGGTAAAAAACTCATAATGAGGGTAATTTACTGATTAGAGTTCTAAGTTGTACTCACATTTTAGGCCATAAAAAACATTCTTTATAATTAAGGAAAGAATGAAAGCCCTTTAATCTCATTGTAGAGATAGCTATGACTGGCCTACCTGGCATGTCAGCAGCCCATACTTGGGGGTTAATGAGGATACTTGCAAGGACCAAATCATTGTTTTCCTTTTCAGTAGAGGTGATCACGGCTATTTCTGTGGGATTTTGTAGAGGACTGAAAATAATTTGGGCTCCTGTGTTTGTTGATAGGTCTCTGCCCAGTAAAATATGCGATATTCAGGGATTGCTAAAAGAATGTGGAGAAAGAATAAATAACTAGGACTGGTAAAGTGCTTGCTGAGAAAGCATGAAGACGTGAGTTCAAATCCCAAGCAGCTACTTAAAAGCTAAGTGGCAATCTACACCTGAAATTCTGGTGCTGGGGAGGGGAGGTAGAGGTAGGACGATCCTTGGAGCTCATTGGCTAGAGAGCTTAACAAATCACTGAGCTCTAGGCTTAATGAGAGATTCTGTCCACAAAACTAAGGTAGAAAGTGATTGAGGAAGACATTCAAGACCAATACACACACACACACACACACACACACACACACACACACACACACACA
>NW_021613274.1:0-3538 GCF_004785775.1 Grammomys surdaster | reverse complement strand
TTGCTTATGTTCTTGCGCTTGCCTTTCGCCATCTGGTTAACTCTAGTGGTACCTGCCCTCACTGTGTAAAACTGGAGTCTGTATTTCCAGTTATCTTGCTTATTGCAGAGCTCCTCAGAGTCCAGAGGTCTCTGTGGTCTTATGCTCCTAATCTCCTGGGTGGAATAACTCCTGGGACTCAGGCCACCTCTTGGATCTGGAAATCCTTCTGCTCTGAGTGCAGTGGGTCCTCGATGACTCAGGATTCAGTTTCAGCTGCTCTGAGTGCAGTGGCTCCAGCTGCTCTGAGTGCAGTGGCTCCTGGATGACTCGGGATTCAGTTTCTCAACAGGACAGGAGCAGACCGACTCTGTGTCACCTGCTCTGAGTGCAGTGGCTCCTGGATGACTCAGGATTCAGTTTCTCCACAGGACAGGAGCAGACCAACTCTGTGTCTGATCCAGCCCAGAGGACCAGGCAGGGGCAGAAGGGAAGTGGAATTCCGGAGGGGCGGGGTTTGGGTAGCTGCTGTGCCCTGGATGTCCCTGGCTCCCCGATCTATCTCTGGGGTTTAGGGAGTGAGATGGAGTTCTTACCAGCTGCTCTGAGTGCAGTGGCTCCTGGATGACTCAGGATTCAGTTTCTCCACAGGACAGGAGCAGACTGACTCTGTGTCTGCTCCAGCCCGGAGGACCAGGCAGGGGCAGAAGGGAAGTGGCTTATACATCAATTATAATGACTTACTTATAATATTGGGATTTTTTTGTGCCTAAGCCATAGCCTTGATACTTTGCCTTATACTTTAGTCTTCTATCCATTTCCCACTCTTATTTGGAGCTCTCATCACTAAACCCCTTGCCAATATTTAAACCTTAGTTTCATAATGAGTAATTATATCTCCATTGCATAAAGCATGTTTATCTATAATTTTACCCTACTTCTTCTAACCAATGGATGAAAAAAATGGTTCAATTGAGGCAAACTGAATACTATCTTCTTTGAAATTTGAAACTAGAAGGGATGAAGGCATCCAGTAGCTCTCTGAAACTTGATTTGGTTCTTGGCCCATTCCTAAACACAGTTTGTGACCCTTCCAATGATTTCTCATACAGAAACAATACTTTCCTCCATTGATTTCACTGACCTAAGTTGGGCATATTTGGTTCTATTGTTTATTATGAAATGACTCCTATGGACATATTCAGAAGGAAGGTAAACCAGACTGGGACTGATGAGTCAGAAACAATAAATCTAGAGTGGAAAAAGAAAGTTCAGTATAAGATTAGCATTTTGGAATACCTGTTTGAACTTAATTATTTAGTCTAGGAACAGAAACTTGAGAGCTTAAAATGATAACTAATTTTCTCAGCCACAGATATTAAAATAGTTTTGGAATACTTCAGAATATTATGGTTTTTACATACTAAGGGGCTTGAACATTGATTCCTGATCACTGAGGAAAGTATCTATAATTTGGCTTACTTTCAAATTATTTACATTTCTTTTGATCCAGGATAGGAAATGAAAACAGTGTGGTGTTTCAGAGCCTAACATTCATGTATTTCACCTACCTTTTCATGGCTTTGGCAACTCAGGACTCCAGAGAGTTATTGGATATATATCCAATAAGACTACATCAATTTGCTCTTCTCTGTCTCACTTTCTGTCTTTTTGATTGTCCCTGCACAATGACTCTCAAATCTGCACCACTCCTTCTCCATATTCCAGGAAAAAAACTGATGTTTCAAAACACTTGAGCATTTTTTTCCTCCAGAGTATATCAGGAGATAGTTTCCAGCTTTCTACTACTGAAAAGAAGTGTTTTTTTTTCTTGAACAAAAGCAAGGCAAAACAAAACATTATTTAAAATAGAGAAATGGTGTTCTAAATGAATGAGATGACAGAAGGGCGTGGGGTGGAGCAACAGAAGGAGAAGCAAGGTGAAAATGAAAAATGGAAGACTCTCAGCAAAGAAAGTAAAACAATAAGATTAGAAAATAAGAGAAAATGAAAAAAGGTTTCCTAATAATCAAAAAATATGCATAATTTGTTAATTTGCAAATGAATATAAAAATAAAACCCTAGCCGGGCAGTGGTGGCGCACGTGTGTAAATCCAGCACTTGGGAGGCAGAGGCAGGCAGATTTCTGAGTTCGAGGCCAGCCTGGTCTACAGAGTGAGTTCCAGGACAACCCGGGCTACATAGGGAAACCCTGTCTTGAAAAAACAAAATAGGCCCCTCCGGAATTCCACTTCCCTTCCGCCCCTGCCTGATCCTTTGGGCTGGAGCAGACACAGAGTTGGTCTGCTCCTGTCCTATGGAGATACTGAATTCCGAGTCATCCTAGAAGAGCCACTGTACTCAGAGCAGCCGGTAAGAACTCCATCTCACTCCCTAAGCCCCAGAGATACATCTGGGAGCCAGGGACATTCAGGCCACAGCAGCTACCCAAAACCCGCCCCTCCGGAATTCCACTTCCCTTCCGCCCCTGCCTGGTCCTTTGGGCTGGAACAGACACAGAGTCGGTCTGCTCCTGTCCTGTGGAGAAACTGAATCCTGAGTTATCGAGGAGCCACTGCACTCAAAGCAGCCGAGGAGCCACTGCACTCAGAGCAGAAGGATTTCCAGATCCAAGAGGTGGCCTGAGTCCCAGGAGTTCTTCCACCCAGGAGATTAGGAGCATAAGACCACAGAGACATCTGGACTCCGAGGAGCTCTGCAATAAGCAAGATAACTGGAAATACAGACTCTAGTCTTACACAGTGAGGGCAGGTACCACTAGAGCTAGCCAGATGGCGAAAGACAAGCGCAAGAACATAAGCAACAGAAACCAAAGTTTCTTGGCATCATCAGTACCCAGATCTCCCAATATAGCAAGCCCTGAACACCCCATCACACCTGAAAAGCAGGATTCAGAATTAAAATCACTTCTCATGATTATGATAGAGGATTATAAGAAAGAATTAACTCCCTTAAAGAAATACAGGAGAGTACAAGTAAACAGGTAGAAGCCCTTAAAGAGGAATCACAGAAATCCCTTAAAGAAATGCAAGAAAACACAAAGAAGGAATTAAACAAAAACATTCAGGATCTGAAACTGGAAATAGAAACAATAAAGAAAGTTCAAAGGGAGACAACCATGGAGATAGAAAACCTAAGAAAGAGATCAGGAGTCATAGATGCAAGCATCACCAACCGAATACAAGAGATAGAAGAGAGAATCTCAAATGCAGAAGATACAGTGGAAAATATTGACACAGTTGTCAAAGAAAATGCAAAATGCAAAAAACTCCTAACTCAAAACATCCAGGAAATCCAGGACACAATGAGAAGACCAAACCTAAGGATAATAGGTATAGATGAGAATGAAGATTCCCAACTTAAAGGGCCAGTAAATATCTGCAACAAAATTATTGAGGAAACTTCCCTAACCTAAAGAACAAGATGCCCATAAACATACAAGAAGCCTACAGAACACCAAATAGACTACACCAGAAAAGAAATACCTCCCATCACATAATAATCAAAACATCAGATGCACAAAACAAAGAAAAAATAC
>NW_021613273.1:0-5356 GCF_004785775.1 Grammomys surdaster | reverse complement strand
AATGGCACTATATGGGAATTATATAGGAATCTGGGAGGTAGAAGCCCAGCCCCTGGGGTGGAGCGGTGTCTGTAGGAGTCTGGTGAGAAGTGCTAGGTGGGGACAAGTTCTGAGTGAGACTTGTCCTGGGTTTCTTTGGGATTGGACACATCCTTGCTTTAATTTCTTTTGCTCTCATGTTCCAGACCTGGCAATGGCAAGACGGCTCAGAGGTTAGGAGCATATACACTGCTCTCACCGAGGACCTGAGTCTGATTCCAACACCCACATCAGGCAGCTCACAAGTACCTTGTGACTCCAGTGCCAAGGGGCTTAATACTCTGTCCTCACCCAGCCATTGTACTCACTTGCACACACTTATACACAGTGAGAATTCAAAATAAAACCAGGGACCTGGAGAGGTGGCTCAGCAGTTAAGAGCATTGGCTGTTCTTCTAGGACCTGAGTTTAGTTCCCAGCACCTAACAACTCTCAACTGTAACTCCTGTTTCAGGAGAGTTACACTGACTCTGTCACACATGCAGCACAAAACAATGTACATGAAATTGAAATAAATATATTTTTTAAATAAAAATAAATAAACAAAACAAATCAGCTGGGCATGGTGCACACCTTTGATACCGTGGGATGCAGAGGCAGCTGGATCTCTTGAGTTGAGGCCAGCCTGATCTACAGAGCAAGTTCCAGGAAAGCCAGAGCTACATAGAGAAACCTTGTCTTGAAAAACAGAAATCGGCCAGCCTGGTCTACAGAGTGAGTTCCAGGACAGCCAGGGCTACACAGAGAAACCCTGTCTGGAAAAACAAAAAAAAAAAAAAAAAAAAAAAAAAAAAAAAAAAAAGAAAGAAAGAAAATTGGGTGTGGTGGTTCATACCAGTAATTTCATCACTTAGGCAGTTGGAGGTAGGAGGATCTGAAGTTCAAAATCTACACAAAAGTCAAGACATTGGGTAAGAGCATATTCACAGTTCCATTGCAATTCATCCCAGTGCTGAGGCTCAAGTCCTGGGCCTGCACAGATCCACTGCCCTCCGTTCTTGCCACCTTCTGTCTTTTTATTCTCCTTGCCTGGATGAATTCAACCTTGCTTTCCAGACAACCCCACTCAAGCTGTTAATAAAAATCCACCACTGGACAGGCATTGCTTTTCTAAATTCAGGGGTACAGCCCTCCACAGGGGCTATTTCCCATCTCCCTCTAATACAGTTCTGCACATGCCTCCTTTTCTCAGCGCATGGCCTCACGATTCTCAAGAGAAAACAGCTTCTACATTGCAGAAACAAGTGGTAAACCTACCTTAGCCTCCACCTCTCCTGTTCCCCAGTCGGCTAACGTGAGATCTCCTTTTCCTCTTTTAAGGCCAGTCTTTGCTTCCGAATCCTGGGTTCCCTTCTCTCCTATCTTCTTTGTGACCTTGTACTGTGAATAAACTCAGGTCTGCCTCACCTTCCCTAGGCTGTTTCTCTTTAGCATATGAACATGCACACACCACACCCCTCAAACTGAAACAAAATATCAATGCAAGACCTCTGTCTAGACCCAACTGCTGCTGACTTTCAGTCCTCCCATTAGAAGTTTTTTATCTCTCTTTTTTTACAAGGCTGCCTTCTTTGTATCTAGAGTACTTACTAAGACAGCCTTAGTGATGTATGCCTATAATCCTAGCACTTCTGTGTCTGAGGCAGGGCAGCATGAGTTTAAGGCCAGTCTGGGTTATACAACAAGACCCTATCTCCAAAAGAGAAAAAACAGAATAAGCCGACATAGTGGCACATATCTGTGCCGTTAAAGGACAGTGGCAGTGGCTAGGGAATTCCTTCAAGCTTAAGGCCAGTTTAAAGTCTACATAGGGAGTTCCAGGCCAGCAAGTCCTGTTGCACAGTGAGCTCCAGACAAGACATGACAGCGCCAGCGCTGCCTGCGGTACCGAGCTCGGGCGTAGGCCTGGGGGATTAAAGAAATACTCAGACTCTGGTCATTCGTTGTGGGAGAATGCCAATGCCTTTACTGAGCAGGTTCAATATATATACAGCAAGCCAGGGAAGGAAAAATACAAACTCAGGAAAAAACAGGAACTCAACTGGGGGGCAATAGGATGTCAAGAGTAAATTCCCTTCCTGGGACACCATGCCTTAGTCAGGATGTTTTGATCCTAGAGGAACCGCAGAATGTTACTTAGTAGACAGCAGCATACAGAAAGGCTCAGCCAGGGCATAGCAGCCCTTTGGGGTCCTACAAAGACAGGCCTCATAGCACAATCCCTTTTCAAAAACAATGAAACAAGATAGAATGCTTATCTTTGATCGCCTCCCTTTATCTTGTCAAATGTCAGGTCTCACTCATGGAGAGTTATGGTGGATTAATTTATTCCTTTGAGGAACTTAATACCCCTCAGGCAGGGTCAGTATTAGGTTAGGTAGACTATATAGGATGAACAATATGGGGCCAGTGGTGGAGACATAGACCTATAATTTTACCACCTGGAAGGCTGAGGCAGGAGGATTACAAGTTTGAACCTAACTAGAAGAGATATAGATATATAGATATAGATACCTTGTCTCAAACAAACAAACAAATAAAACCCCAGCCAGATGAGGTGGGGCCCACCTGTAATCCTGCCTTGGGGAGAGAAAAGACAGGATGATACAGAGCTCATGAGTATAGACTCATCTTCACAGTGAGTTTGAGCCCATCCTGGGCTACATAAAACATTATATCCCAAACAAACAAAATAATGGGACCAGGGGTTGAAAAGATGGCTCACAGGTTAAGAGCACTAGCAGATCTTCAAGAGGACCTAGGTTCAATTCCCAGCACCCACATGGCAGCTCACAATTGTCTGTAACTCCAGGTCCAAAGGACCTCTTACCCTCACACAGGGATAAATGCAGGTAAAACACCAAGGAACACAGAAATAAATAAATCTTTGGAAATATCTTTAAAACCTAGGGCCAACAAGGTGTCTTTGAAAGTAAAAGCATCTGCTTCCAACCATGAAACTAGAGTTTGATCCCCAGGTCTCATATGGTAGAAGGGAAAGCTAACTCCCAAAAAGATTTCCCCTGACTGCCAACATGTGCCATGGCACATATATGTCTATACATGCATACACATACTCAGCATACACATCACACATGCACATGCAACCTTTCCTTTCTTTTCTCCCTCCTCCTCCTCCTCCTCCTCTTCTTCCTTCTTCTTTTTTTCTTTTTCTTTTTAAGACAGGGTCTTCCTACACAGCCCTGGCTATCTTGGCTGGAACTTGCTATGTAGATCAGGCTGTCCTCAAACTCAGAGAGATCTGCCTGGATGTGCCTCCCAAGTGCTGGGATTATAGGCATGTGCCACTACTGCCCAGCCACAAACTTTTTATGTAAATAAAAATGTAGAAAAAGTAACCAACCACAAAAAAGGCAGTAAGAATTTAAAGGCCATGTAACTTTATACAATTGAGATTGATACAACCAGTTTAAAAAAAAATTCTACAAACCAATGAAGTCATTACAGGGGGAAAAAAAAAAGATGGGCAGGAACTCACACTGACTTTCTCTGACTTTGTGAATCTTTCCTATGCTCTTCCAGGCACCTGACCCTTCCCTTTGCATCAAAGACTATCCCTTGTTAAAAGGAACCTGAGACACATTTGCTTTCTCCCCTGATACTCACAGACTTTAGTTTTCTTTGTGATTATGTGTATGTGTGGTTTTTGTTGTATGTTCCTGTTCATGTGGGCATGTTCACTTGGTGGTGTATGCATGGACACATCTGAACACTTGCGTGGAGCCCAGAAGTTGATGCCAGCTGCCTTTCTCAATGGCTTCTGTTTTCTTTCTTTCTTTTTAAGATTTTACTTTTATAATTCCAGCACTTGGGAGGCAGAGGCAGGCAGATTTCTGAGTTCGAGGCCAGCCTGGTCTACAGAGTGAGTTCCAGGACAGCCAGGGCTATACAGAGAAATCCTGTCTTGAAAAACAAAAACAAAAACAAAACAAAAAAAAACAGATTTTACTTGTATTTTATGTACATGAGTGTTAGTGTACTACACACATACAGAGCCCATGGGAGCCAGCAGAGGGCCTTATGCATGCTAGGCAAATGCTTTACCATAGAACTGTTAGAAATTCCTAATATGTTACGACACTGCTATTCACACACAACAACGTCCTCTTGATTTCTTATTTTGGAAGGCATTTAAATCAGCTGGGTTGTGAAAGAGGTCCTATTGTTTTGTTTTGTTTTGTTTTATCTTAAAGATTTATTTATTTTTTTATTTATATGAGTACACTAGCTGTCCTCAGACCCACCAGAAGAGGGCATCGGATCTCATTAAAGATGGCTGTGAGCCACCATGTGGCTGCTGGGAATTGAATTCAGGACCTCTGGAAGAGCAGTCGGCACTCCCAACCACTGAGCCATCTCCCCAGCCCAGAGGTTCTATTTGTATGGTAGAAAAATGACTAACCTCAACCCCTAGGATACCCATAACTCCCGCCCTTCCAGGCCTGGATGCTGTGGTTTTAATCCATGGGCTCCAGCCTGTCGCCTGCAGATGGCTAAAGAGAAAAGAAGGCACTGACTTGGCAACTTGTCAAAGTCTCGCCACACGGCTCCTTCCCCCACTGGAAGCTAAGATTCCTGGCAGTCAAAGAAAGGGTTTTCTCCAGAACACAATTACAGTAATGCTCTGGCCAGTCAGTCCCTAGATTTCACAGGGCAGGAGAACATCTGAGATTTGGGAAGTTGAAAGAAAATCCAATTTCAAGAATGAATGAGAAACTAAGAAAAACTCTTAAGACTGATCTACCAGTAAAGGTGCCTGACACAAGGCCTGGCAACTGACTCGATCTTTGGAACCCACAAGGGGGCGGAAGGGGAAAATCAACCCCACGAAGTTGCCTACTGACCACTACTGCTACACATGCAGTGTCGCGTGCGTTCCCACATGCAGCCACACAATAATAATAAATACCACATTTCAAAAAAAAATTTTGAAGTATAGAAAAAAAGACAGACTCTAAGGAAGATTAAGAGAAAGACCAAAGGTCATATAGAACAGGTGGGAATGGGAGGTGGTGGCACACACCTTTAACCCCAGTGCTCAGGAAGCAGAGGCACAGAAGCAGGTGGATCTCTGTGAGTTCAAAGCCAATCTGGTCTAGGACAGCCAGGGGTATACAGAGAATCTTGAAATTAAAAAAAAAAAAAAAGGCAACAAAAAGGCCTTGATGATTTCTTTAGGGAAAAACCAATGACAACAAAACAGTTAACAGTGCTACAGTTCTTCATATAGCATATATTATTGCTAGCTTCTTCCTCTCTCTCTCTCTCTCTCTCTCTCTCTCTCTCTCTCTCTCCC
>NW_021613272.1:0-1438 GCF_004785775.1 Grammomys surdaster | reverse complement strand
ATCTCAAATTAATAATTCTACATGAAAAGGCTCACCATTGTGAATGGGAAATCTTGTGATTGATATTCCTCTGATAAAAGTGAAATACTGAGAGGAATACCCAGAGATTTCCAAGATTTCAGAAGCCACAGAAGGGAATAAATAGAAGAAACAATTTTAAAATGATGTGTATATTTGTGGTGTGTGTTTGTGTGTGTGTATGTGTGCGTGCACACACGCTCACTCCTATGTGCATGTAGGGCATGCACACAGATTAGTAAGTCCATCTGAAGATTGGAGAATAAATTAGAAGAATCAGCTGTCTTTTTTGGCCTTACATTTCTCTCTGTATTGCTTTATGACAATTCCCTGGATTAAATTCAGATTGTCTGGCTTTTGAGGCAAGATGTAGATTCTCTGAGCCATCTTCTTGGCCCACGATTATTGTGAAGTCAGAGCTAGTGTAGTTTGACACAGTATGGCTGGCAATTTGTTCTTCTAGCACTAAGCATCCTTGACCACTGCCTTCATAATAGATCCATATTGGCAAGAATAGTGGCTACAGTTGACAGATAAAATGATGCCTGTCTAGCTAAGTTTTAATTTATAAAAGTGCTACCCTAATACTGCATGTGGCATATTTACATTTTGAGTGAATTTGTTATCTGAAATTAAAACTCCATGGCCATTACCTTTTTTTTTTTAGTTTAATGTATTTTAATAGCAAACTTACAGGAACAGCACAGAAATCGGACAACATAAAAAGCACGTCCTCGGATGTAGGAAAACTCAGTTAGAACAGTATAATGTATGGGTGGAGTCTAGTGTATGATAAAAATGCTACAGACAACATTTAGGTGCCATCAATATTTTACTTATTTTTTATAAAATCCAAATGCTGACATTTTCCAGAAATTTTTAACAGGTTTATTTATAATGGTTATAAAGTTGAACGGTTAAAATGTGTTCACTGAAACATTTTGCTTGCATTAATGTTTTACATCTTGCATTTATATTAAAAATTCACACTCAAATGAACGTGTAGAAACTTCTAATACTTGATTCTGTCCCCTATGTTTTCACTCTCAATCATATACATAAGTAGCTTTGACCCCATGAAAAAAATATCTAACATTCAGCACTATTGATAACAGGGGAAGAGAAAAAAATTTTTTTTTTGAGAATGAAGTGTTTCCTTTTACAGTGGACTCTTAAGCACTCTCCGCGTATAAGGGGGGCTAGCTGGATGTTAATTGTTACACGTTTGACATGGATAGCACACAGATATTTTTTAAAAGGCCCACCAGATAGGCCTCACTTGCCTCCTGCAAAGTACGAATAGCTACACTCTGGCAGCGCAGATCTGTTTTGAAGTCCTGAGCAATTTCTTGCAGCAGCCAGACTCTGAAAGTGGAGCTTGTGAATCAGAAGTTCAGTGGACTTCTGACAGCATCTGATT
>NW_021613271.1:0-1330 GCF_004785775.1 Grammomys surdaster | reverse complement strand
CAGTTCCCAGAAACCACATGGTGGCTCACAACCATCTGTAATGAGATCTTATGCTCTCATGTAGTGTTTCTGAAGACAGCCACAGTGTACTCACATACAGAAAAATAAATAAATAAATAAATAAATAAATAAATAAATAAATAAATAAATTGTTCAAAAAAGAATCCATAGAGAACATGGTTTCCTGGTTTGTTTGTGGTTTTTTTTTTGTGGTAGGTAATGATATTATATGGATGTAGGTAATATTTCCAAATGCATCAGATACATACACTAAATATGTGCAATTTTACTTCAAGTATAACACTTTTCCACCACCATGCACACCTAGGAAATCTCTGCATCTCTGAAACTCCTTTTCTACCCTGAATCATGCCAAGGTACATGGTGTTAGTGGAAAGGTGAAAGGATTCTGATCAAATATTACCAAAGGATGATCCCCATCAACTCCTTTATACTACTTTCAAAACTATTTATGAAAGTTGTCACACAAAACTGAATGAGAAATGAATTCAATCCTTCTAGAAATCAGACCTTCAGTTTTCCAGTATGTCTTCCTACTGTACAGCAAAGCAATGCTTGTGTGTGCACAGTGGAAAGTGATAAGATTTTCACTGCCAGGGCTTCAGTGTCTTGCTGTCACATCTCATCCCATCCACCCTTTCACGCACTCATCCAGGGAATCCACACTCAGGTTGGGTAAAAAGCCATGGGCCTCTGCCCAAGTCAACACATGGACCAACTGAACCACAGTCTCAACCACAGGCTATTTCAAGCCAAGCAGATTAAGACTCAGCAGTCCTCCTGGCCTGGGGACATTGTCCCCCATACTTACCATGACATGGCTTGTTGTCTCCCTTGCTGCTCTCTACAGCTCTATCAGGACAGTCCTGGAAAGAACCTGCAAGCTACCTCCCACTGGTGCTCCTGATTGCCAAGCCTGCCCAGAGCCCCTCGTTAGCTTAGAAAACCAAGCTGGGCCTTAGGACAGAAGTAGCTCCTCTACTAGTGGATCAGAGATCAAATGACTCAGACAGCTGAGGCCTTCCAAGTTCTGCCCTTCCACCCTAGGGACAGACAGAGCCCTACTCTGGGAAATTTGTATTTTAGTAGAACTTTCCAGTCTCCCAGAGTACTTTCTGTTACTCTTCCAAGGCACAGGGTCCTTTGTATGCACATTACATTACATACTCAATATTACAGTGGAGCCATCTCTACCTGGTAGCTGGGAAGTCCTGTAGACAAACTTCTGTCAAATCAAACAGTAACAATTAGAGCAATATGTAGCCATTAATTTGAAAGCAAGAATTGGTCAATGAGAGGTGAGTGAAAA
>NW_021613270.1:0-7521 GCF_004785775.1 Grammomys surdaster | reverse complement strand
TCCTCTTGTCTTCTTTTTGCCTTTCCTTATGATTTGATAATACAACATGCTTCAGGCTCATCTTGTGTATTTCCTGCCCCAGTCTCTGAAAGGGCTTTTTCTCCAAGGAGCACCAGTTCCTTTTATCTGAGGTGGGTGTTATAAAGCAGGATCTGAATCTCAATATGTTCTTGTTGCTATGGGGTTATTATTACTTAGGCCTTCCAACCCAATAAAACACAAATATATAAAAATTAAGTATACTTAAGTGTATGCTAAATAAAATATGTTTATATTTAAACATATGTATATAGCATTTACATATATACATATCTATAAATAGTTCTATGTGTAAACCACCCATATATCTATCAAGCTACACGTGAATTCATATTGATATTTCAAAGTGTTAGTAAATTAATTGTTCAAGACAACTACTCTTAATTTTATATTAGTAAATAGAAAAATATATTCAAGATACATATGATTTAATAGTTTTGCAAATCTGTTTTCTTACTAAACTTTAAATTAATAACTTAGTGTTATTATCTATAGTCAGCATCATATACATTGAAGCCCAAGAACTTATTTTATAATTGGAAATTTGAACTCTTTACCTGATATCTTTCTTATTTCCTTCACTCTGTAAGCTCTTTGCCTCCATTTTACACTTTGTTTTATGAGTTTTATTTTATTTATTTTATTTTATTTTGGTTTTTCAAGACAGGGTTTCTCTGTGTAGCCCTGGCTATCCTGGAACTCACTTTGTACACCAGACTGGCCTTGAACTCAGAAATCCGCCTGCCTCTGCCTCCCAAGTGCTAGGATTAAAGGCGTGCGCCACCACTGCCCATACTAATTAAAAAAAAATTATTTCTAGTTGTTTTTATCCCTAGCTACCTAGGAAAGTCCATCTTTGAGGCAATACGCTCATTTGAACGATAAGTCTTCGGGGGCATTTTTCTTTCTCCACCTTGTATATATGTAAAGCTAAACTTTAGAATAAGTTTAAAAAGTTGGTAAAATTGTTTTGTTTTCCTTTTTCTTTTCATCCCTCTTATAGCTACATATTGGAGTTTCCTTCAAGGATGTAAGGGGTTTGGGGCAGGCTTTGTGAAACAGGTAATTGTATACTGAGAAGAGAACCTTAAACACAGTGGAAATTCTAAGTGAGTTTAAGTGACAGTTTGGCAGTAAGAGAGGAAGTTTCTCTCTACCTAAGTTGCTCTTGACAATGGATCCTTAACTAGGTTGATCAAATGTGACTCCTATCATCAAAATTAGTAGTGCATGAAAAACCTTTATCAAATCATTCATTACCTTGACTGTCTGAAAGTAAGAATAGATTCCTTATGGGGTGGTTGCTTTTCTTGGCATTCTATCTGTGAAAGGGAGGTTGTGGTTTCCAGGACAACGTTAAAAGGTCCTGCATCTGATAATTCCCCTGGATGTCCCTTAGAACTCACATTTTCAGAAGGCTGCTGATTTTTTTTTCTTTAAAAAATCGGTTATTTGTTTACATCCTGATTGCAGCTTCCCCTTCCTCCTCTCTTCTCAATCCCTCCTTCTCCCCTCCCCTCCTGCCGTCCACCCATTCTTTCCTTCTCCTCAGCAAAGAGGAAGCTTCCCGTGGACATCGACTAGCCTTGACATATAAAGTTGCTATAAGATTAGGGATATCTACTGAGGCTAGACCAGGCAGCCCAGTTAGGGATCCAAAGGCAGGCAATGTCATCAGAAACAGCTTCTGCTCCCACTTTAGGAGTCCCACATGGAGACTCAGCTGCACAGCTATTACATATGTGCAGAGAAGCCCACTGATTTGAGTAGTATGATAATTGAGATTGGTGTGGTACATTTATTTAACAAGTTTTAAATGCATAACAACTGAGTAGTATTATTCTATTTTAACCCTCTAAACTAATCTGGTTATCTTCCAGTCAAATTTCTGTGATTTCTGGCAGTGGTGGCACATGCCTTTAATCCCAGCACTTGGGAGGCAGAGGCAGGCAGATTTCTGAGTTTGAGGCCAGCCTGGTGTACAGAGTGAGTTCCAGGACAGCTGGGGCTATATAGAGAAACCCTGTCTTGAAAAAAAAAAGAAAGAAAGAAAGAAAGAAAAAAAAAGAAAGAAATTTCTGTGATACTTACATTTTAGTACTGATCTACTCCAGGTGTTTTCTCATGGTCTCTCCTGTACTTTCTCCCCATGGCTGAATTCCTCTCTCTCTTGCTCTTTCCCTCGGTTGGGAGAAAGTCCAGCCCTATTCTCTCCCCTGCTCAGTCACTGGCAGATCAGTTAGCTTTATTGGCCAATCAGGGGATAGTTGAGGAGCAAAGTTCATACAATATTAAACAGGAGATTTTTAGAATAAGGATCCCAACCAGATAGGGGAGCACAGAAACCAGCATTTGAATAGTAGAAGGATAATTTTTACACAGAGCACAATAACATTATGCCTACATTAATTAGAGTAAGGAAGACACAAATAAACAATCCAGGTATGGTGGCCTGCAGCTGTAAACCCAGAGTTCGAGAGGCAGAGGCAGGAAGATTATGACTTTAAAGATAGCCTGTACTATGTAGACCCTGTCTCAAAAAACACAAAAAGCAAAACCAAAAAATTGTATGAAAGTATTTTCATATGTCCTTATTGTCTAACTCTCTCTTCCTTTTTTATTTAACAAATACAAGCTACCAGACCCTCGATGTCATAAAAAACTGAGGAAATATGTACAAGCTATTGTCTATAGTTCTACAGACTTTACACTGTTTTTTTTTTCTTTATTCCCAAGGGGTGATGAGACTCTAAATCAATTTCTAATTTGGTTAAGCTTCATTTATTTTGTAACTATTCATCATGCACTGATGCTTGTCCCGTTTCTGTCTCATCTTTGACAATTATCTAAGTAAATAAACTGGAGGAAGCTTACTTTGGTTTAGGAGAATGCAGATTTCATTAATTGCAGAACCATTTGAGTCAGCCTCTGACTATTAGATCAAATCAGAAAGTGCAGAGACAAGGAAGTAATTTCAAACTAGAGACATGCCAGCTTGGGTAAAGATGCCCCTGGGCCCTTTAGAAATAAAGGGCATACTTGGCTGGCTAGTTCTGGCTGGATGCAAGTGTGGAAGTTTAGCACACAGTCAGTTCTGAAGGTGACCTGTTAGAGAGATGCAAGGCTTTCAACCAGGACCAGAAAA
This sequence comes from Grammomys surdaster, assembly GCF_004785775.1. Classification (NCBI taxonomy): domain Eukaryota; kingdom Metazoa; phylum Chordata; class Mammalia; order Rodentia; family Muridae; genus Grammomys; species Grammomys surdaster. The sequence goes on along the minus strand of NW_021613270.1, from coordinate 4,337 downwards.
GCAAAGCAAAGGTCACCACACTTTAGGAATCAGCACAGATCACACCTGATGATCATTTGCCCAAACCCTACCTTTGAACATTCCACTGGGGATCAAGCTTCCACACATAAATTTGGTCGAGTTTCTTTTTTTTTTTTCCTCCCCTTTCCTTCTCTCTCTTGCTCTAGCCCCAAGGTTTTTTTTATTTATTAATTATATGTTAAGTACACTGTAGCTGTCTTCAGACACCTCATAAGAGAACATCAGGTCTTGTTATAGATGATTGTGAGCCACCATGTGGTTGCTGGGATTTGAACTCAGGACCTCCGGAAGGGCAGTCAATGCTCTTAACCGCTGAGACATCTCACCAGCCCCTTGGTTGAGTTTCTTATCCAGACCACACCACCTGCTTTCTACCCTTTACATGGTGTCAATATATTCTCGAGCTGTGGGAATCCTGTGTTAGTCATTGTCAAACAACATCGTGGGAGCAGATTACCCCTGATGAGAATTATTAGCCTATATTGTTACTTAAGTCGAAAGTTGAAGCTCTTTCAGTTTCACTTGTATAGACTGTTTTGTTACCTGAAAAATGTACCTGTTTTTAAATCAATTTTTATGTTGATTAAGTTTTGCTGTGACAACCTGTGCTTCTCTGAATAAATGTATGCATGGCCCCTTGTGCATAGATGCAGGGGGTGGGGGTGGGGGCTATGTAAGAGTGGAGGTGCCGATTCTTAGAATATTCAGCCTTTTAACTACAAAGATGACATCAAAGTCTTTGTGACTTTCTTCTTTCCTTTTTCTTTTCAGTAGATGCACACACTCATCTTTTAATATCTTGCTTCAAAGTATTATAATCTAGGATAACAGCAAGGATGTGATTGGTAGAAAACACGAAGGCAAAAGTCAAGGCTTCATAAGTTCTAAAAATAAATAGTTAATTGTAGTAGTTTTCAAGCTAAAGATCTCACTATCTCTCCCACATTTCTGGGGTCGGTCTTGAAATAGAATATTAAACATGGAAAAGACTAGAATTGCAATGCTCTAAAAATTTCCTTTTTGTTCAGTATGTCCAATGTGCAATTTTTTTTGAGACAGGTTCTCACCGTGTAACTCTCTCTAACCTGGAACTCCTTATAAGGAGCAGAGAAGCTTTGAACTCACAGAGATCTGCTTAGCTCTGCCTCACAAGTGGTGGGATTAAAGATGTGCCCCACCACTCCTGGCTTTTATTCTTATTTTTATATAGTACACCGATTCCAATTTGTGCTGTCAATATACTCATGGGTGTGGGGCCATTCACTGGTTCTAGATGGACCTACCAGAGCTACACCCTTAGAGAAAACTGGCTCTCCCTCCCCTGAAGCCTCCAGCTGTCAGGAGTTCCTTAGCTAGGGGCTGGGTTTGTGAGTCTCTCCCTGTTCTATGCTGGAATGTTGACAGGACTGATCTTATGTAGGTCTTGAAGAAGACGTGGCTTTAAAGGGGGAGGAAACAGTGGCTATTCTTCTGTGTCTGGTTTTCAAGAAGTATAGAAAGAGCAGAAGACACAAAGTGACTAAAGGCAAAGGTTGGAATTAGAGATTGAGTGCAGAAAGATATTACTTATCAACACCCTCAGCTACACAATGAACGGAATGTGATAATGAGCCTCTGTACTTCTATCACCTAGATTCTACAACTCTTAAGAGTTTGCTGCATTTTCCTCTATTCTGCTTACTCCTTTTAGTGGTTGTGTTTTTGCTTTTTTTCATTTTTCATTTTTATTTTTTTATTTTATTTTATTTTATTTTATTTTATTTTATTTTATTTTATTTTATTTTTGAGACAGGGTTTCTCTGTAGCCTTGGCTGTCCTGGAACTTGCTCTGTAGACAAGGTTAACCTCCTGAGTGCTGGGACTAAAGACAGCCTCTTACCACTGACTAATTTGCTTTTTTTTTTTTTTTGAGTGAATCCCAGACATTATGTAATTTCTTTAACACAATTGTTTTTAAACATATATATATGTTTTTTTTTTTCCTTCGTTTTTTCGAGACAGGGTTTCTCTGTATAGCCCTGGCTGTCCTGGAACTCACTCTGTAGACCAGGCTGGCCTCGAACTCAGAAATCCGCCTGCCTCTGCCTCCCAAGTGCTGGGATTAAAGGCGTGCGCCACCACCGCCTGGCAAACATATTTTTTAAATGTTTAAAAAATATGTTTTTAAAGGTACATGAATTTTTTTTTAAAAAGCCATAGTCATTATCACTTGCTAAATTTAACAAAAAGTTTCTTGACTTTATTCAATAGCAAGCTCACATTCAAGTTTCACAGTCTCAGCTGATTTTACTACTTAATTTATTGAAATGATTACCTACTTAAGGTCTGCCTGTTGCATTTGGCTATTAGTCCTCCAATGTAAAGGATTCTTTCTCCTTGGAACATGTTAAGGAAATAGGCTTTTGTTGTTCTGTGAAAGTCTAACTTTCTGAGTTGTCTGTTTGTTTGTTTATTTATTTATTCATCTATTTTGAAGTAAAATTTTATTCTTTAGGTATAGCTGGCCTGAAACTTAGTATATTGTTCAGGCTGACTTCAGACTTAAAACAATCCTCCTGATTCAACCTCCTGAGTGCTTGGATTATAAGCTTTACTCCAATACTGATAACTACTGTAAACTGGAAATTGGAACCAAAGACATGAGTAGAGTCAGATTTAACAGTGTTGAAAAGTAAAGGTCAGAGACACTCCTTAGATCCAAGACTTCCCATAGCTCATGTCAGGAAACAAATTTTTTTTTTTTGAAAAGGAAAGGGTTTATTTGGCTTACATTTTCCATTGTAGCCCGTCATTGGAGGAATTCAGGACAGGAATTCAAACAGCGCAGGAATCTGGATCGAGGAGCTGATGCAGAGGCCATGGAGGAGTGCTGCTTACTGGCTGGCCTCCCCTGCCTGTTCAGCCTGTAGTTTTTTTTTTTTTAGTTGGATATTTTATTTATTTACATTTCAGATGTTATTCCCTTTCCCCATTTTCCCTCCCTAGGAACCCCCTATTCCATTCCCCCTCCTCCTTTTTGCTTTAATACCATTTTAATTACATGCAAGTATTAAGGTCAGTTCTAGGTTGAGGAACTAGCAATACAATAGATGCAAATAGTCAAGGAACAAGCAAGACAATAAACACAAATAGTCAACAAACAAGCAAGGCAAAAAACAAAGTTCTGTGAACACTTCCGTGATCACTGAAACTAATGTTTTATTGTGCCGCTTTATTGGTGTTTTTTTTTTTTTTGGTCACATGAATAGTCACCATGGAAATTCACAAGTTGATAGTCTGTTAATTTCATATGTAATTGTCACTAAAATTTTATTAAAGGAAAATTTGAGGCAGAGTCTTGTTAGGTAAGCCATTCTGACTGAGAGCTCACGATCTTCTTACTTTAGCTTTCTGAATGCTAGGATTGCACATGTGTATGCTTGGCACTCTATTTTACTTAATTTTCAACTGTTTTATAGAGAAAATTTAATGTAGTTGGGACTGGTGGTATACACCTTTAATCCCAGCACTTGAGTAACAGAGACAGGTCAATCCCTATGAATTAGAAGCTAACCTGGTCTACACAGAAACAAGACTACATAGTGAGATCCTGTTTCCAGAAAAAAACAAAACAAAACAAAACAAAACACAGAGAACCTTACCTATGTGTTCTTTTCTGTCAGATAGGGCTATCTCCCTGAATCAGGCTTTGAGAAAATAGCATCAAACACAGGAGAAGATAGGGTTTATACAGTGCCCCCCCAAACAAACAAACAAACAAACCTGCATGAATAGGTTTTATAAGAGTTGAGGGATTTCCAGAAGAACTTTGGTTACATAGAAATCTGGCTAAACATTTCAAAACTTTTGGCAGAATCTTATCAAGGCATGTTCAAGGTCTGAGACAAACTCCAGGTTAGAAGCATGTCAGATCCCAGGAACAGGTTGAAGCATGGTTGAACGAATTCTGCAGCACACAGAAATGAACTTATTCTGACCTTATAATAAAATGCCTTCCATCCTTAAGATGGAGTCAGGCTGCTCCATGAAAATTCCCAGCATGCAGAAAGTGACTCACAACCTCCAGTTCTATGAGATCCAACATTCTCTTTCTACCTCTTTGGGTAATAGGCATGCATGTGGTACACAAAAACATATACAGGCAGAACACTGATATGCATAAATAAAAATACATTTATATTATATATCAATAATTATACATTAAATACATTACATTATATACACAATTATATAAGAGATACATACATTATATACATATATACATATATATTTCACACACACACACACACACACACACACACACACACACACACACA
>NW_021613269.1:0-1025 GCF_004785775.1 Grammomys surdaster | reverse complement strand
ATTTTGAGAGAAAAGTTTTATCTTAACAGGAAAAGTGATATGTAGGATGTGCTAATTTGGGAGGAGTAAAGAGAGGAAGAGGAGGAGAAGGAGAAGAGTAGCTAGGAGATGAGAGATAGAGAGAAAGAGGGAGGTAGGGAGGTAGGGAGGGGGAGAGAGAGAGAGATAGAGAGAGAGAGATAGAGAGAGAGAGAGAAGTGTGTGTGTGTGGAACATGGAGGTGGATGTTTACGTGTCTCCACCAGTCAAAGATAGTTGGTATATCTAGGTTGGGTTTTGGGTTACACTTCTGATTGTATGTGCATCTTGTTATTGAGCATTACCAATCTTATAAAACCTTTGTTTAACGTTTGAAAAAAAATAAAAAAATAAATGATGAAAGAATGAAAAAAAAGTGTTTGTTGTAATATAGATTGACATAGTTGCATAAGCACTACAGTCTGGAATTAGTAGTGAAATACAATACAGGGTTTTAATGAAAGTGGCCAAATGTTCAATGGACTTTACACTACCAGAATCATTGCACCAGATTTTGGGAATGCTCATGTGTAGGGAAGACAGATCACTGCTGCTTTTGACTGCATACTCTTATCAAGATGCTCTCCTAGTCGAGACATTTGATCTTATGATTAATACTCAGTGTGATGTGCTGTGTCATGGATGTAATTGAGAGGTAACAATAATAGAAATAGTGAGAGAATTAAAACAAATATTAGAGTGTGAGGGCTGAAAACCTGATAGAGGAAATGACAGATGTCAGTACCCAGATCAACACTGCACTTTTGAAATATATGGGTCTTTGTAATTTCATTTAAAGAAAAGATTAAACTGCTACTAACAAATTCAAGGTACTGACTGTGAGCATTATTCTGCCATGTATTTTATGTATAAGATGATATTTTTATTTTAATTAAAATGCAATTATATATCTCTTCTTACTTTCCTCAACCCATTCAATGTCCCTGTTACTCAGTGCATCTCAAATTAAATACCTCATTTGAATATTACTACAAACTCTCTGCATA
>NW_021613268.1:0-1178 GCF_004785775.1 Grammomys surdaster | reverse complement strand
CATATGAAGCAATGAAATATACATGGCCAGATGGTACAAGTGTTTATGCTTTAAAAACAACACATGTCCTAACTGAAATGTCACATGTAATGTTATTTTAATATTTACAGCTATGTTGTATTGCCTTTAGCGCTGGAGGTACGAATGCTTTGCAATGCGCATATCTTTACAGTACATTTGTTCAATAAGTTGTATAATGCTTTTCTGCAGGAATCTAGCAACTTTCTTGGACATGACATATGATACACTGAAATATATGTAGCTGGATGGTACAAGTGTTTATGCTTTAAACCAATCACAGGCCCTAACTAAAATGTCACATAAAATGTGATTTCAATGTTTTCAGCTGTGTTGTACTTGCCTTTAGCTATGGAAGTACAAATGCATTGCAATGAGCCTATCTATACAGTATGTTTGTTCAATATGCTGTACAGTAATTTTCTGCTGGAATCTAGAAACTTACTTGGATATGCCATATGAAACAATGAAGTTTACATGGCCGGATGGTACAAGTGTTTATGCTTTAAAGCAAACACAAGTCCTAACTGAAATGTCACATGTAAAGTTGTTTAAGTCTTTTCAGCTGTTTTGTACTTGCCTGTAGCTCTGGAAGTACGAATGCATTGCAATGTGTGTATGTTTATACTACGTTTGTTCAATACGTTGTACAGTACTTTTCTGCTGGAATCTAGCAACTTACTTGGATATGCCCTATGAAACAATGAAGTATACATGACCAGATGGTACAAGTGTTTATGCTTTAAAGCAAACACAAGTCCTAACTGAAATGTTGCATGTAATGTTGTTTAAGTCTTTTGAGCTGTATTGTAATTGCCTTTAGCTCTGTCAGTATGAATGCAATTCAATGCATTTTACAGTAGTTTTGTTTAATTTGTTCTATAGGTTTCTTTTTGCTGATATCTAGCAACTTACTTGGACATGCCATATGAAACAGTGAAATATACATGGCCGAATGGTACAAGTGTTTATGCTTTAAACCTAACACATGTCCTAACTTAAATGTCACATGTAACATGATTTCAGTTTTGTCAACGCTGTTGTACTTGCCTTTATCTCTGGAAGTACGAATGCTTTGTAATGCGCGTATCTTTACTGTAGGTTTGTTCAATACATTGTATAGTGCTTATCTACTGGACCCTAGCAACTTACTTGGACAT
>NW_021613267.1:0-1145 GCF_004785775.1 Grammomys surdaster | reverse complement strand
TATTTTGGATTCTAAAGCCATAGCAACATGCCCAAAACTTCAAAGTTCTGTCAGTTGCTGGTGCTGGAACATGGCAACTAGTTCAATGGCATTTATCCCAGGAACCTAGCCTCAATGGTTTGCTCACTGCCTAAGTATTGCTGTCATGGACCATGATCTGTAGACTAACCTTGACACCAGAGATCTGCTTGTCTCACACACTTGATTTGTGCACAACCATGCTTGGAACTAATCTTTTCTTTAACTTTACCAAATAAACAAAACTATTCTTTGCTTTCTTTGTTCTACATTGGCCTTGAACTCAGAAATTACCTTGCCTATCTCGCTTGGGAATTATCATATATACTATCATGAATAAACACAAAGATTTTCATAGCCAGTATTCTCAAGATTTCTATTCAAAGTTACTGTAATACCGCAGCATGATTTGGACCAAAACCCTCTGTTTTCTAGCCCTTGATCTGGATCTCTGATTTTTCTCCCGTGTATGGTTATTAGTTCACAACATATGTAGTCATGTTGACAACTGACAGCAGCCATCCCTGTCCATCTCTTGGCCATTTGAATCAGAATCATATCTTCTTTTGTCCAAAGGAAAAAAAGATAACTGCACCATTAAAAGGCCTATATAATATAAACCATCCCTTTCGCAACTGATAATGTACAAAGAGAATCCCTAGCTGGGGAGGATATTTCCCCGTCTTCAATTCTCAGTTCCTTCCATTTAGTATCTTTGGATACATGATAAAACACCATTCTACTTCCTGAAACCCTGTTTTGAACACTATATTTGAACCCCTCCATTTTGGGCATTTGGTTTCCCATTTTAATCTACTTCTTGAAATGTTTCTCTTAAGAGTGAACAACAGAACAAAGTCTAATCTAGGCGTCTTTGAGGCTCCCTTTATTAATGGTATTAATTTACATCTCATTAAATTACCCTCCAGAAAAATCTTAAGCGCACAAGGAAGCCCTATTATTCACCAAAATATGAAAATATAATTTCTAAGCCTCATATTAATACTCTTCTCGATTGAAATCTACTGTGCCAACTCCCTCGTTTAAAATCACTCTTAGCACCACTCTCTGACCTGCTGCTAATACTTCAGCATATTAAGCTCCATTTAAAGCATCCAAACTGCCAG
>NW_021613266.1:0-7674 GCF_004785775.1 Grammomys surdaster | reverse complement strand
CCTAAGGCTCGGGGGACATGGAGGAAGATGAGGCAGGAAGATTTTATAAGCCAGAGGACCAGGGAATCTTCGTCGAGAGTGTGACTCCTAGAAACGACAGGGATGCTTCACCCATTCAACAATATGCCTGCATAAAAAGTCATGGTCAAGGTACCACCAACAGATATGCTAATACAGAAGGGGCAAGTATCTACAAGGCTCCCACCAAGGCAAAAAGGCAACAGGTAACTAGTGATACTGAGACAAGGAAAAGAGTCAGCTAGGATGAGACCTTTAGTGGTTATCTAATACCAGTCAGTCCTGCAAACATATACATACAAGCAGCACTAATGGACTCAAGAAGTTGTATTTGTATGTTTATGGTTATGTACACGTGTAACAGTAACAGAAAAGGAAGCCATGAATTTAGGAGGGGTGGGAGGTATGGAAGGGGTAAAGGGAAAGGAGAATACTATAGAATTATAATTGAATTGAAAACAAAAGCAAAAGTTGTAGAGCAAATATTAAAAAGAGTCTTTGCCGTATCAGATTGATTAAATTCTACTTTCTAGAGATCTCTGCATCAGTTACCTTGTGAAGGTCCCCTAGGGGCTTTAGCTGCCCTGGGCAGGTCACAGGTGTAGCAGAGATCCATCTTTTTTAGCTGCTAGTGTGGCAGGAGCTCAGAGCAGGGAAGTCTCCTCCAGGATCTTCATCCTCTCTGGTGCCAGGAAATGCATTCATTTTCTATGTGAAATGGATTAAAAACACTTCCATTTATAGGAAATATAGTTTGAGTGTGCCCTCTAAAACTCATGTGTTGGAAACTTGATCCTTAATGCAGTGCTGTGGCCTTTAGGGAGGTATTGAACATCATGAAGACTCCATACCCAGTGGTGGATCAGTGCCTCGGAGTCGGGACCGTTCTCTCTTCCCCCTCCTCCATCACCATGTGAGGCAGCAGCAGGGAGTCCTTGCTATGATGTTTGGTTTTACTGTTAACTTGACATAATCTCAAATTGCCTTCCAGAGTCTCAGTGAGTGATCTAGATCAGGTTGGCTGTCTGTCAGGGACTGTTTTGGTTTCATGGATGGATGGGAGGATACAGGCCGCTGTGGGTCTGGGTCCTCGACTGTGTAAGTGTAGAGAGAGCTTGGTAAAGGGAGGGTGCCTGAACTCACTCCTCTGCCCTCGAGTGATTGTGGGATGTGCTAGCTTCTGCCTTCTTGACGTGGCTGCCAAGAGGGACTGGAGCCTGGGATTGTGAACTAAAATCAACCTTTTCTTCCCTAAGATGCTCTTTGTCAGGGTGTTTTTAATCACAGTAATTGGAAAGGAAACCAGAAACTAACACACTTGCTAAAGGTTTCATCTTTGAACTTGGACTTTCAGCTTCCAGAACAGTGAAAGTTAAGTTCTGTCTTCATAAGCTAGCCAGTTTCAGATATTCTGTTATAACAGCACAAAATTAGCCAAGACAAAAATTCAGTCCTCATGACATGGGGTCAGTGCAGCTTTGGGTCACCAATGTGAGCTCGAAACTTCGTATAGAAAGCCATATTCTGTGCCTCTCTCTGTCTCTGTGTCTCTATGTCTCTGTGTCTCTCTGTCTGTGTCTCTCTCTGCTGACCCTGCTTTGCTTGCTATTAAATTTGTTTATTCATATTATTTTGCTAACATGTCTCTCAGGAAACATCACTACAAATCTGTAATTAGTAGGAGAGACTGCAGATGGTTGGGCTGGCCAGCTCTGCTCCTGCCTCTGTGGACTTACCTACTTGCTTTATCAGACCAGAGTTCTCATTCCCAGAGGAGTCTCTGTGTGCCGCATGCTGAGATGCTTAGCCCTTTGCGGGAGTCCCCTTCCTTCCCTTCCCACTCACTTAGAAACACTGTCTTCTATGCACACTCCACCATCAGAAATATATCTCTCGTGTTTTATATTGCTGCAGCACTTTGAGTTTTATGCCTTAGTTTATTTATTCATTTATCAAAGTAGAAGAAATAGGCATTGTATTAAGAGAAAGAAAACATCTGAGCAGTGGTAGAGGTTCTGTCTCACGGCTCTATTGCTGTGAAGAGATACCATGACCAACACTCATGTAAACTCATATAAAGGAAACCATGTTAATTGGAGGCTTGCTTACAGTTTCTGAGGGTTAGTACAGTATCATCATGTGGGGGCAGGGCAGCATGGCAGCAGGCTGGCAGGCAGGGTGCTGGAGAAGTAGCTGAAAGCTACATTCTGATCTACAGACAGCAGGCAGAGAGGGGTTGCGGGGAGAGGCTGGGCTTGGAGTGGGCTTTTGAAACCTCAAAAGTCACCTATGTGACATACCTCCTCCAAGAAGGCCACATCTTCTTTCCATCAGTCCCCCAACTGAGAACTAAGCATTCAAATGTGTGAGCCTATGGAGACTGTTTTCATCCAAACAGCCGTAGATTCAAGGGAAGAATATTCTTAGCTTATTGTTTAGTTGTAAAACAAAAAGTAGGGTTAGGCCTGGTGGTACATGCCTCCAGTCTCAGCATATGGAGGCCAACGTAGGTGGATCTCCATGAACTGCAGCCTAGCCTGGACTACATTGAGAGTTCTAGGTCAGCTAGAACTTCATAGTGAGACCTTGTTTCAAACAGCAATGACAATAAGAAAACAAAGCAAAACAAAACAACAAAAATGTAAAACAAAACCTGTATGCATATGATGTACGATGTGCTTCTTTGATATTTTTATGCTTATGGCATGCTAATTGAGCTAATTAAAGTACGTGTTATGTTATGCTTGGCCTTTCTTTGCATTTTCATCTTGTCTTTCTGTTGAGGACTGTAATTCCAGGTAAGATACTTGCTTTGTGTACATAAAGCACTGGGTCTAAATCTCACTAGCACCAAAAGAAGATTTCAAAGTCTTCATTATGTTGTAGAGGAAGTAGGTTTCTTGGTTTTGGCCATTATTGGATCCACTTCTCCTTGTGGTAGAAAAAAAATCTAAATGTTGACAAAGAATAGTTCAAGTCTCATATACTCTTCTAGAATGGCCACCGAACCATATAGATGTCTTTAGATTTCCTGTCTGGGAACCTGGGTAGGCCCTTGTGCCTGCATCCTACACGTGAACTATGAAGGCAGGGAGGCTGAGTTAGGCTGGGTACATGGCAGCCAGAACTTAGATTTGGGGGAAACCCTGCTCTGCCCAGTATGAAGTGTACCAACTCTGAAATCATCCTGTTAGAAGGATCATCAACCATTCAGAGGCAGGGGAGTAGCCTGAGAGGCACAAGGACCCATGCAGACTCCACTTTTAGGTGGTTAGTGGGGGTGAGCTGGCCCTGTCCAAGTCACAGGCTTAGAAGCTACATAAGTTTGATGCTAGTTCTAGGCCCCCAGAGCTTTTGTGGTTCGTACTATTCCTAAGCGATAGACTTCCTTTTCTTTCTTTTCTTCACTTTTGTTTAAGTAGCTACCATCTGTCACCGAGGGGTTTGTTTTAAACGGAATTCTGTCTGCTTTCCATTTTTATTTCAGGATTTGATTCAGACCCAAACATAAATGGAGACATTTGTTGTAGACTTCATTAATTTCTTAGTGCTGGGCATTGCATCTAGAGACTTACACAGGCTGGGCAAGCATTCTGCTACAAGCTGTATCTCCAGCCCTTGTTTTACATTTTATTTTGAGACAGTTTCCCTAAGTTTCTGAGACTAGTCTTGAACTCACGTCTTGAACTTTCGATTCTCCTGTCTCAGCCTCCTGGTGGTGGGCTTACAGTACTCCATTGGGCCCTCATTTGTTCAGGACTTCTTGATAAGCTCATTGTTTTTCTGTTCTGGGAAAATGACTAGAAGCCACTTTCCTCTCTACGTTTAGGCTCTGTCACATGAGGATGGTAAGGTCGATATCTGTACCTATATTGCTGCCAGCTTCTAACCCCCAAAGGGAAGTCTATCCAGTATACTTAAATTACACAACAGCAAATACCAGGGGAGACTTCAACCAACCAAAAGCCTGTGTGAAGAGGGTCTTGTTTGTTTTTAAGGAAAATAACTCTAAGATGGGAAGCTAATGAGAACCATGTGTCCAGTGGGATCCCCCAGTGGGAAAGGACATGGCTATTTTGGGTGGAATTCCTCATGCATAAGGGAGAGACCAGGCTCCACTAAGAATCTTTTAGATGCCACTGTCTGTAAGGAGGCCGGATCCCCTAAAGAGGGTCTCAGGGAGGGAATGTCACCAAAGTGCACCAAATACATGTATGAAAATATAATGAAACCCATTGTTGTATACAACCAGAACACACTAATAAAACATGTGCACAAAGGAATTAGGAAGAGCCAATGCCAAATTACTTTCTTTTTATGAAACATGCTCTAGTTGTCTGGATTCCATAGGTCCCCAGGATTCCAGCTTTATCTTCCAACTATGCAAACTCCAGATGTTCCGAAGTGAGTGGAAAATGGAGGAAAGAATCTGATTCCTTCCATGTTCCCCTACCATAGTGTAAACCTTGGGCAAGCCCCTAAGCCCACTCTGTCCTCCCTTGTTCACCCTTCCTTCTCGGATTTTTGGTTGTTTGTGTTTGTTTTATAAGTCAGGCCCTTACTGTGTAGCCCAGGCTGACCTAGAACATCGACCTCTCCTAACTCAGCCTACCAAGTTCTGTGATCATAGACATGTGTTACCCTATCTTAATTTCATACTTTAAGTACTAAATATTGTGTACACATAGATAGATGCATGGTGTGCACATATGTGTCAGTGAGTGTGGGCATGCACAGGCCACAGTGTGTGTTGTGTATGTGTGTTTGTGAGTGTGAGTGTGGGCATGCACATGCCAGTCACAGTGTGTGTGTTGTGTACGAGTGTGGGCATGCACATGTCACAGTGTGTGAGTTGAGGCTAGAAGACAGTCTTCACTTTTGGTTCCACCTTCTACCTTGTTAGAGACAGGGTGTCCTTGTTCCATCATGCTCCAGGCTGGCCAGCCCTATGCTTCTGATTCTCCTGTCTGTGCTTCCAGTTTCATTGCAGAAGCACTGGATTATAGGCATATCCTAGGGATTCAAACTCACACTAGTGCAGCAAATCCGCTGGGCTATCCCCCCCAGCCCCTTCTACACTGTTTGTGAAGGAAAATGCCAATGCCTTCCTTTCATCTCCCAATGGGGCCCTAGAGGTTGTAGGAGAGCTAGAAAGATGGCCAGAGCTTGAATTCTTTAAGAGTGAAGGAGCTCAATTATTAATTGTAAAATAAAATTTAATTTGTGATCTCTCCTTTTCCATTCCTTTTCTTTCCTGTCTTATCTACCATTATTAGAAGTGTGTGTGTGTGTGTGTGTGTGTGTGTTGGATATAAGCACAACATACATGTAGAAGTCAGAAGACAACTTCTGTTTTATCCCTCCGCAATGTAGGCTCCGAGATCAAATTCAGGCGGTCAGTTTTGTGGAAGAACTTTTAAGTCATCTTGCTGGTCAATAACTCTGGATTTGCAATTAAAAGACACCACCTTTCTCTTTCTCTTTCTTCTCTGATTCTTTGCTTAAAGGACTTAATCGTCTAGTGCTCTAAGCAGGAGTGGAGGCGGGCTCGTTTCTGCTGTCTTTTATGGGGTTGTGGCCGTTTGTTACAGAGACTGAATGCTGTGGGAGAGGAGGACAGCACTTAGTCTGACTGATTTTGACAAAGGGCAGAGGAAGCAGCAAGAAAGCCGTTTCATCTACCTGCTCGTCACCAGAGGCTTTCATCACCAGCCCCCCATGACGGATCACCTTTCTACCTGCGAATTCTCTGGGGAACTCACACTAGACTATGAGCAAATATACTTGAGCCAACCCTGCTGGAGTACCTCTTCTGAGCAGCCTGGAAACGGTTCAAGATGATGACACAGATTTAGGCAAGACTTGAAGGGATATGCTCTTGAGTTTGAAGCATGATTAAATGCAGAATTGAGATTGCCTTGGAAACCCACAAAATTCCTGAGCTACTTTGCAATCATGCCTGAGTTTTTTGATTACTGAGTCCCATTCAGTGATGCCTGTGGAACTATAGACTATGGACTGTAGACTGAAGGAAAATTTTCTTTCTCTGTTTCTGTCTATCTATCTGCCTGCCTGACTGTCTCTGTCTGTCTCTCTCCCTTTCTCTCTCAATATGGTCTCAAGGAGCCAAGTCTGGCCTTTAAGTTGCCATGCTAGCTGAGGATGGCTTTGAACTTCTGATCCTCCTGCCTTTTCCTCCCAGGTGTTGGGATTACAAGTGTGCAGGACCAAGCTCTGTTTGCACAGTGCTGAGGATTAAGTTTTCAAAGCTTGGTGTCTTCCTAAGCATGGAGTGCCAGTTTGCAAAGTGTAGTGTCCTGGGGATAAGGCTGAAGAGTCTGAGGGTGGCCCAGAGACTGGAGAGTGTGAGGATGGCCCAGAGACTGAAGAACCTGAGGATGGTGTAGAGACTGGATGCCAGGGTCCAGCTCCAGAGAGGTTCAGGTCCGAGAGAGGAGATGTGGAGCCAGTGTGGGAAGGAGACTGACACGCTATGAGGGTGAATCAGGATAGCTGGGTGTTTATTGAAAAGAAGGCTGCGCCTTTTATACTCTATATTTGCATAGTAGTTTAATCTCAGGTAATGTTGAAAGCAGGCTTATTAAGTGAACTGTTTCTCTAGATTGCCTGATTTCCTCCTTGGGACCAAGTGTAAGTGCCTAAAAGTTTCTGGAATCATTTTTTTTTTTTTGATAAGCAGACAACTCTGCCCCTACGCTTATGTTTATTAAAAACTGACAAACAAACAAAACATGTACAAAAATATCCCCAAATTCCTTATCACTTTGAACAGTAATCTTGAGAGACATTATCGCCTAGGATCCCCTCTTCCTCTGCCGAGACCACGTCCTCTTCCTCTGTCCCGGCCTCGGCCTCTTCCTGCAACAGTTTCTCTTTTCTCAGATTTCACCTTAGGTTCAACATCCACAAGTAGTGTATCTAGAGGTAAGCTGTCTGGTAGAATAAAATATCGAATATTATTGCCTCGAATGCAAGTTTCTGGAATCATAAATCTTTAACTTTTCTCTATTCTTGGTGCAAAAAAGGGACCCAGATGCCATAAGTACCTGGTAATCAGACCAGCAAACAGGTATGTCCAAAGTACATGGCTGCCAAGTCTGGCCTCAGTGGTCGAGGATGTGCCTAGTCCTGCAGTGACTTGAGGTGCTAGGGTGGGTTGGTATCGTTGTGGGAAGAACGCTTTCTTTTCAGAGGTGAAGGGGAGGGGTGATGGAAGGAGGGGACATGTGTGTGTGTGGGGGGGCTGGGAGGAGAGGAAGGCTGTGATCAAGATGAAAAATGAATGAATGAATAAATAAATAAATAAATAAATAAATGAAATAAATAAAAGGATAGTCAAATAAAACTAGTAACATCCTTAAAATGAAAAGCTCATGGCAACTTCAGTAAGAGCTCTTACCTTCTGCCTCTAGGGGGCAGCCAAGGGCAATAGCAATAGCCTGTGGTATTTTGGGAGTCTGTTGGACATGCAGACCAACAACTCAAAAGAGAGCACATGTCTGGTGTTGGGAAGTTTGTTAGTGGCCTGTGGCTCCTGGGGATGGGAGAGCATTGTCAGCCCAGATGAAAAAATCTCTCTCTCTCTCTCTCTCTCTCTCTCTGTCTCTGTCTCTGTCTCTGTCTCTCTCTTTCTCT
>NW_021613265.1:0-1040 GCF_004785775.1 Grammomys surdaster | reverse complement strand
ATACGTTCTATAGTGCTTTTCTGCTGGGATCTAGCAACTTACTTGGACATTCCATATGAAACAATGTAAGATACATTGCCGGATGCTAAATGTGTTTCTGCTTTAAACGAAACACACTTCCTAACTGAAATGTCAGAGGTAACATGATTTAGGTGTTTTCAGCTCTTTTGTACTTGCCTTTAGCTCTGGAAGTAAGAATACACTGCAATGCGTGTATCTTTACATGAGTTATGATCAGTACTTTCTATAGTGCTTTTCTGCAGGAATCTAGCAACTTACTTGGACATTCCATGTGTATCAATGAAAGATGCATGGCCGGGTGTTAAAAGTGTTTCTGCAGTAAACCAAACACACTTCCTAACTGAAATGACACATGTAACATGATTTAGGTGTTTCCAGCTCTGTTTTACTTGCCTTTAGCTCTGGACGTAAGTATTCACTGCAATGCCTGTATCTTTACATGAGGTTTGTTCAGTATGTTCTATAGTGCTTTGCTGCTGGAATTTAGCAACTTACTTGGACATTCCATACATAACAATATAAGATAAATGGCCGGGTATTAAAAGTGTTTCTGCTTTAAACCAAACACAGTTCCTAACTGAAATGTCATATGTAACATGATTTAGGTGTTTCCAGCTCTGTTGTACTTGCCTTTAGCTCTGGAAGTAAGAATTCACTGCAATGCCTGTATCTTTACATGAGGTTTGTTCAGGACGTACTATAGTGCTTTGCTGCTGGAATTTAGCAACTTACTTGGACATTCCATATATAACAATGTAAAATACATGGTCGGGTGTTAAAGCATTTCTGCTTTAAACTGAACACAATTCCTAACTGAAATGTCACTTGTAACATGATTTAGGTGTTTCCAGCTGTGTTGTACTTGCCTTTAGCTTTGGAAGTAAGAAAACTCTTCAATGCATATATCTTTAAATGAAGTATGTTCAATACGTTCTATAGTGCTTTTCTGCTGGAATCTAGCAACTTACTTGGCATTCCATATGAAACAATGTAAGATACATGGCCTGGTGTTAAAAGTG
>NW_021613264.1:0-1570 GCF_004785775.1 Grammomys surdaster | reverse complement strand
AAGATGCATGGCCGGGTGTTAAAAGTGTTTCTGCAGTAAACCAAACACACTTCCTAACTGAAATGACACACGTAACATGATTTAGGTGTTTCCAGCTGTGTTGTACTTGCCTTTAGCTTTGGAAATAAGAAAACTCTTCAATGCATATATCTTTAAATGAAGTATGTTCAATACGTTCTATAGTGTTTTTCTGCTGGAATCTAGCATCTTACTTGGCATTCCATATGAAACAATATAAGATACATGGCCTGGTGTTAAAAGTGTTTCTGCAGTAAACCAAACACACTTCCTAACTGAAATGTCACATGTAACATGATTTAGGTGTTTTCAGCTGTGTTGTACTTGCCTTTAGCTCTGGAAGTAAGAAAACACTGCAATGCATGTATCTTTACATGAGGTTTTTTCAGTACGTTCTCTAGTGCTTTTCTGCTGGAATCTAGCAACTTACTTGGACATTCCATATGAAACAATGTAAGATAAATGGCAAGATGCTACAAATCTTTTTTATTTAAACCAAGCACACTTCCTAACAGAAATGTCACATGGAACAAGATTTAGGTCTTTTCAGCTGTGTTGTACATGCCTTTAGCTCTGGAAGTAAGAATACACTGCAATGCGTGTATATTTACATGAGGTTTGTTCAGTACGTTCTATATTGCATTTCTGCTGGAATCTTTCAACTTACTTGGACATTCCATATGAAACAATGTACGATACATGGCCTGGTGTTAAAAGTGTTTTTCCAGTAAACCAAACACACTTCGTAACTGAAATGTCACATGTAACGTGATTTAGGTGTTTTCAGCTGTGTTGTACTTGCCTTTAGCTCTGGAAGTAAGAAAACACTGCCATGCATGTATCTTTACATAAAGTATGTTCAATATGTTCTATACTGCTTTTCTGCTGGAATCTAGCAACTTACTTTGACAATCCACATGTAACAATGAAAGATACATGGCCGGGTGTTAAAAGTGTTTCTGCTTTAAACCAAACACACTTCCTAACTGAAATGTCACATGTAATGTGATTTAGGAGTTTTCAACTCTGTTGTACTTGCCTTTAGCTCAGGAAGTACGAATACACTGCAATACGTGGATCTTTACATGAGGTTTGTTCAATATGTTCTATAGTGCTTTTCTGCTGGAATCTAGCAATTGACTTGGACAGTCCATATGTAACAATGAAAGATACATGGCCGGGTGTTAAAAGTGTTTCTGCTTTAAACCAAATACAGTTCCTAACTTAAATGTCACAGGTAACATGATTTAGGTGTTTTCAGCTGTGTTGTACTTGCCTATAGCTCTCAAATTAAGAATACACTGCAATGTGTGTATCTTTACATGAGGTTTGTTCAGTACATTCTATAGTGCTTTTCTGCAGGAATCTAGCAACTTACTTCGACATTCCATATGTATCAATGAAAGACACATGGCCGGGTGTTAAAAGTGTTTCGGCTTTAAACCAAACACACTTCCTAACTGAAATATCAGAGGTAACATGATTTAGGTGTTTTCAGCTCTGTTGTACTTGCCTTTAGCTCTGGAAGTAAGAAAACACTGCCATTCATGTA
>NW_021613263.1:0-3233 GCF_004785775.1 Grammomys surdaster | reverse complement strand
AACAACAAACAGATGCCATACAAAATTCAGCATCCTATGTATATATGTGCCATGAAAACATTTGAAGTTTAGAAAACAATTATCACTGAATATGAAGGTAAGTTATTCAGCTTTACTCTCTACATGATAATATTATTCTTTGAATGAATATATAACTACATCAGTTTTGGTGTTTCATTTAATATGGTGGATGCTCTATATTATAATACAGAAGGTGAAATCCATACAGTGCATGTTCACAAACTTTACTTTAAATGATCCATTTTAGAGCTAACTAACAAGGGCACTTAGAACTAAGAGCAATTTCTTTTCTTTCTGGGGACAGATGTTTGGGTTTTAGTGCTCAAACCTTCCCTGTTGATTCCATCTGAAAACTGCAGGCTTGTAAGACATGTAACATCTTGCTAACAAACACAAATAAAAGTGAATAACTAATAAATAAAATGTCTAATCTTATTCACAGCATCACTCTAAATGTAGGTATACACAACCTTCATTATAGTAAATAAATTTATACAACTAGACATATTTGTTTAATATATTATAAAGTATGACATAAAGCTCTGTTTTCAACAGTAATATTTTGGATCCTTAATATGTCTAAGAATCTCATGGTGAACACAGACACACATTTCAAATACATTTAACCATCTGGGGATATAGAGATTCTCCCAGGAAATCTATTAACCAAATGGTGACAATATGTTTAATGCTTCATGTAGCTTCAAAGTTCAAAAACTTGTTTTTAAAAAATTTCATGTTCTCTAGATATCAATTAACCTTGGTCATATTGAACAAGTAGATAAAGGAGGACAGAAAAATCTATATGAATTTTAATTTCATTTCATCTGTTTATGTCTTTCTCAGAATACAATTGTGTATGTGTGTGTATATATATATAGATAGACATAGATATAGATGACATAGATATAGATATAGATATAGGATATAGATGGTATAGGTATAGCTATAGATGATAAAGATGTGTCAAAGATTTGGAAATTTATAAAATATATAATGAAATCCACATAACTAATTTGAAGCATGTGTTTTTCAATATGGGAATTAGAAACACAGTGGTTTTCATTTTCTCTGTACCTTTGGCAGTCTTCACGGTTGATCTTTATTGCTTTTAACATTTATTATGAAATACAGAATATACCAAAAATAAGATAATCAAAGTGTATGCAAACAGGGTTGTGTCATAACCTGAGTTTCTACCAACTCTCTTACCACCCATTCACCCAGGGAATATGAAAGCACAATGCCACATATTCACTCTCTGCCTTCCTAAGTAGACCATTAACTCCTCTCCCAAATCACTACCACCTTCTGAAAGTATTTAGTCATAAGATTTCTTTTGGCTCATTTGGTGTGTGTTTTCTCTAACACGTTCCTTAACATTCTAAAATTTTCACAGTTAAAATGGTGACATTATCAAGGAAAAACTTTATTAATTTTAAATGAACTGAATTAGTTTTCTTTGCTTATTAAAAACTATATATTATGATTTACAAAAGAATGAAAGACAAGCAAGTTTTACAATTTTTATTGATGTTGAAAGAAAACAAGAAATCTAAAAGTTTTAACGTTAAATGCATTTTAAGACAATAACACTTCTCATAGCATAAATCAAAGACTTTTAATAGAGAACAACATGAAGTGTCTATATAAATTCATGGAGAAATTATATATTCAGTTGTATTTGTTTATTGAACAATTTGACATTATAGGATATTTACTCAATAGTTCTAAATGAGAATATTAATAAGCTACTAAATACCAGTCATAATTTAGAAGATTGGATACTCTGTATTAATATCACTGAGTGCTTCTATATATGGCTGTATGCATAATAGGTGTTGAGTAGATGTTATTCTATAACATGATTTTCTCTTTCCTTTGGTACCAGTGGCACAGTGCAAATGCACTTACTGAAATATATGTGCTGGATATTGTATGCATTTGGATGATGTTATTATATCCTATTATGCTCTTCTGATTAGAGGAAGCAGCAGCATTTCAGGTTGTAGTCTTCTCAGTCATGCCCTCCTATGACAGAACAATATATTAATTTATGTCTCAAGTTAGTGTATAGCCAAAATGAAATGATTTTAAGTGGTTCCTGCATCTTCTTAAATCAGTAAACGATAACTATGACACAACTTTTAAAATGGATTCATTTTTCCAGCTATCGGTCTCTTAGTTTTCATTTCTAACATTCTTGAAATTTGAAAGATATCAGGATAATATCCAGATTAATTGAACATCAAGAATTTGTCTCTTTAAAATCTGACCAGAGGACTTATATATTCACTGAAATTCATAATAAACTATCATATTTAATAGGCTAAAAGAGATTAGAAGTAATTCTTATTTGAATTTAGAGTTAAAATAGTAGCATATATTTTGGCAATGGAAGCCCTTTGGTTTGAGGCTTCATTGGGTTGTATAGAGTCTGTCTACACGTATCTTTAAAAAGAGAATAAAACTTTGTCAAATACTTGCAAATGGAATTACATAAATGCTTCCACTAAGACAGATTAAGTATCATTTCTAACTGTGACCATGTAGCTATTTTCCTTCCCAATAGCGGAGGGGTGTACATTTGTTCCTACTGACATTGGACCCTCACCCTGACCCAAATAAGTTCAGCCACTGTGCAAGTGAGACTGATACTCAAAATGTACTTTCCTGAAAGCTCACTTCTCTTCCATGATTTTCTCATTAACATATATAGTAAATACAGCCTCATGATCTTTTGGAAATAGTCTGTCCTCTCTTGCGTCTGTTCGCCAGCTGCCTGGTAGAAACTAATGTATCCTCCCACTGATACTGGTACGGGAAGCAGAAAATACTCTAGAATTTTATCAGAAAAAGTAAAAGAAGCTTCAAAAGAGAAAAATAGAAAATGAAATGGATGGCAATACATAAAGTACATTAGAAGCAAAAAAGAGTGACATATAATCACGACAATAGGACAATGACATTTAAAGAATGACCAATGAAACCTGGAGGGTTTGTTTTTTGTTTTGTTTTGTTTTGTTTTGTTTTATATAGGACCTCTCAGAGGACGGCCATACAGACATGCCAGACATACTAGGCTCCCATCTGTCTTTAAGCACATCATAGCATCAGTAACAGTGTCAGACCTTGGTGCATGCCCCCCCCCCCCACCCCGGAGAGGGATCCCAAGTTGGGTCTGTCATTGAACCTCTTTTCATTCAGTCTCT
>NW_021613262.1:0-1392 GCF_004785775.1 Grammomys surdaster | reverse complement strand
AAAAAAATGAACATGAATAATCAATATTCACCATAAGTGGATAATGGTAAATCTTAAAAAAATAAACATGAATAATCAATATTCATCCATTGTAATTTATTTGAAATCAGAAATAAATAAAGGTGAAATATCAACAGTCCTCAGTCATAGACAATAGTAAATTAGAAATAAATGAACATGAATAATCAATTGTCATCAGTCCTAGTTCATGGGAAATCAGAAATAAATTAAGCTGAAGTATCAATAGTTATCAGTCATAGATAATAGTATGTCAGAAATAAATGAACATTAATAATCAATATTCACTATTCGTGGGTAATGGTAAATCTGAAAAAAGTGAACATGAATAATCAATAGTCATCAGTCATAATTCATGGGAAATCAGAAATAAATAAAGCTGAATATCAATATTCATCCGTCATAGATAATAGTAAGTCAGAAATAAATGAACAGGAATAATCAATATTCAGGATTCGTGGATAATAGTTAATCAGAAAAAAATGAACATGAATAACCAATATACGCATTCATAGTAAATCGAAAATCAGAAATAAATAAAGCTGAAATATCAATAGTCATCAGTCATGTATAATAGTAAGTCAGAAATAAATGAACAGGAGTAATCAATATTCACCAATCGTTGATAATTGTAATTCAGAAAAAAATGAACATGAATAATCAATATTCACCATTCGTGGGTAATAGTAAATCTCAAAGAAATGAACATGAATAATCAATAGTCATAAGTCATGATTAATAGGAAGTCAGAAATAAATAAAGCTGAAATATCAATAGTCATCAGTCATAGATAAGTGTAAGTCAGAAATAAAAGAACAGGGATAATGAATATTCAGCATTCGTGGATAGTAGTAAATCAGATATAAATGAACATGAGTAATCAATTGTCATGATTCATAGTTAATTATAAACCAGAAAAAATAAAGTTGAAATAACAATATTCATCAGTCATAGATAGTAAGTCAGAAATAAAAGAACATGAATAATCAATATTCACCCTTCGTGGATAATGGTAAATCTGAAAAAAAAAACCTGAATAATGAAAATACATCAGTCATAGTTAATAGGAAATCAAAAATAAACAAAGCTGAAATATCAGTAGTCATCAGTCATAGATAATATTAAGTGAGAAATAAATGAACAGGAAAAATTAAGATTCACCATTCGTCGATAATAGGAAATCAGATATAATTGAACATGAATAATCAATAGTCATCAGGCAGAGTTAATACTAAACCAAAAATAAAGCTGTAATATCAATAGTCATCAGTCATGGATAATAGTAAATCATAAATAAATAAACATGAATAATCAATATTCAGAATTCGTGGATAATAGTTAATCAGAAATAATTGAACATGAATAATCAACAGT
>NW_021613261.1:0-6310 GCF_004785775.1 Grammomys surdaster | reverse complement strand
ATCTGCCTTGTTATCCTAGATGAGAGGTTATTTCAAACTGATAATCAGTGATCCTGTGGCTGGATTCTGAACTCACAGGAGCCTTGCATGAATGTGTGGCAGCCTAAAAAAATTAGCATGCCTACCTCATGTACCTGTCACTACAGGTACATATGTAACAGAGGATTGGATTGTCTGTACTCAATGGGAGACTATACACCTAATCTTGTAGGGACTTGATGCCCCAGGAAAGGATAATGGGGGACGGGAGGTGGTGGAGGGTGGTGGAGCACCTTCTCAAAGGCAAAGGAGAGGGGGGATAGGGTAAAGCACTCTGGGAGGTGGGACTGGATACTAGGGCAACATTTGGAATGTAAATAAAGAAAACAAAAAGAAATGGAGACAGAGAGAGACAGAGAGAGAGAGACAGAGAGAGAGACAGAGAGAGAGAGACTGGAAATACTGTTGTATGGAGGGCTACCTTTATCAAGCAAGTCTTTCCATCTTTCCATGAGGCCCTCATATGTGGAGAATGACATAGCTCATTCTCAAACCTAGGAACATACTTGGCAGAGCCAATAAAAGCCTGGGGCCTAGGACTTGAGAGCTTTTCCTAAGGCCACAATGTATTGACAATCACACACAGCTCCTTTTCTAAAGCCAGGAATATCCTTGGGAGAGCTGGTAATGGTCTCGGGCAGGGCCTTCATGACATTTTATATCCGAAAACCCAATTCTTTCTGCCATATGGGGCTGTGGTTATCAGGAGGATACACTAAAAATACCGAGAGTTGCTTTATTTTGATGGTCTGAGAGCTTTCTGCCAATGAATCATATTGCATGAAAAAGCAAAAATGGCATTAAGAAAGAGACTGACTTGTTTTGTATGAATTTAAAGATTGATAATAAATTATAGTTGAATCCAAATGTAATAGTCTTTGTAATTGTTAGAATTCGAGCTCATTTTGGACAGACAACACCAAAGCCGATCCGATCCGGTTCCAAGGGAAGGGATTTATTTGGAGAAGGGAGTGGGAGAGAGGAACTGGAAGATGGTGAGTGAAGAGAAGAGGAAGAGAGAGAAGTAGAGAGGAGTAGAGGCCGGCCATGACCACGTGGAGAGAGGGGGAAGAGGAGGGGGGAGGGGAGACAACCTGCAGGTGCTGGGTTGAGAAGCCAAGAGAGAGAGGAGGGGCCAAGCAGCCCCTTTTATAGTGGGCAGGGTTACCCACTGTTAGATTACTAATAGTAATAGTCTTATCTATTTATTTATTTATTTATTTATTTTTGGATCAAAAGCCACACTGAGATGGTGACACTTTGATTCTTGTTTTGGAGAATGTGTTTAGACATTTAGCATTTTTACATATCAGTTTGTGTATGTTTAACATAACATAAAATTAATGTAGACATGCTGTATGATATTACATATGCAGTTTAATTTATTTTTATACTTGTTTAAACATTAGTTTTCCTTAAAGAGAAGCAAAACTAATCTTTTGTAATTAAACAAGCAGGAAACTCTGTAATTCCGCAATCCAAAATCATGAGACCTCATAGAAGAAAATGACCTGGGCTTGTTTCCTGCATGATACAGATTTCACATTGCTGAGAGCAAACTTGATTTAACAGATGTAGACAGGGCCCAAGAATGAGCTTATTATAAACTCCTGGGTGATCCTCACTTTCTAAACAGACAGAATGAGAACTGGATCTGTCAAAGTCATTCCTTCCTGGTCTTCCCTATTTTGTGTCTCTATCTTCATTATTGCTTCCCTCCTTTGCATTTACAATTAGGAAAATTGAATTAACGTATTTAAACTGGACTAAATTCTTCTCTCACACAATGTATTCAGACTACTGTTTTTGCTCCAGGTAATCCTCATAAGTCTAGCCTACTTTCCCTCTTCACCAGATCCACTCTCCCTGCTCCATTTCCTCTTCAGAAAAGAACATACCTCCAAGAGGAGACAGCCAAATAAGACCAAAGACACAAAAGGCAATAGACCTCATACTGAGTTGGACAGGGCAACTCAATTGGAGGAAAAGAAGCTGAAAGGGTTTATGGCTCCATGGGGAGAGCAACAATACCAACCAACCAGATCTCCCAGGGTCTAAACCACAAACCTGAGAGCAAACAGGGAGGGACCCATGGCCCCAGCTGTATGTGTAGGAGAGGATGACATTGTCAGTCATAGGTGGGTGAGGAATTCCTTAGTCCAGTGAAGGCTGGATGTGGGGTAAATCGTGGGTGTGGAGGTGGAAGCGGGAGGGTAGCTGGGGGCATATCCTCACAGAAGCAGGAGGAGTGGGGTGCTATAGGGAATTCCTGCAGTGGGGAGATTGGGTGAGGGGATTACATCTGAATTCTTAATTAAATATAAAATAAAAAATTAAAAATAAAGAAAAGCAGGAGTATAAAATATCATTCCTTTATTTAAATTGCCACATTCCACTTCCTGGTCCCCATATGCTTGATCAAACACATGAATGTATGGTGACCATATTTTAAAGTAGCATAATGCAAAATATATGAGGTTCAAATTAAAAAGTCCAAAAATGTTAAAAGTCCAAAGTTCAAAGTCTCTTCAGAGATTCATCTAATCATGTAACTGTAATCCCCTGTATTTTCAAAACAAATACCACATAACATAGCTTCAAATTCACGGGAAATATACTTCATCATTCCTAAATGCCCTTGTCAGGAAACACTGTACCAAAAGATGACCAAAAGCCAGCAGGGCAATCTCCAAAATCTGCATCTCCTTGCCTGGTGTCAAAGTGTTCTTCAGATCTCTGACTCCTTTCTGCTTTCTTCACTGCAGCACAATTCTTTCTCTTTGGCTGGTTTTACTCCCTGAAAGGAGTTTTCCTGAGCAGGTGCCCCACAACTCTGGCACCTCAAAATCTTGGGATATTCAAGGTAACTACAATATTACAGCTTCATGTTCCCATATCTGGGATCCGCATATGATCTTCTGTATATCATAAAAGACAGTGGGTCATTTCTACAGCTCTTCCCTCTATAGCACTCTAGGTTCTGGTTGACTCCAGTCTGCTGCAGCTGCTGCTGCTGGTCTTTCTACTCATCCCATGGCACTGACATCTTCAATATGCTGTGTTCTCCTGCTGTAACTACTCTTCATTGCTTTCCTCACATACATGCCCTTCATGGGGCCAAGCCTTAGCTGTTATCCACGACACATTCATGCCTTAAAACCGGTGCTATGTTAGTGATATTTACACACAACCAAAACCAGCTGCACCAGAAGGTACAACCTTGACTGTCTCTGGAACACAGCTTCATTGTCCTCTCAGAAAACACTCCCATAATATTTCACCTCAATGATGATGGTTCCTCTTCAACACTGAAAATTTTTTTAACTATAGCTAACCAGTATCAACTGTGTCAGTACTCCCTTCTAGTCTTGCCTCTAAAGCCAGAGGCACATGGACAAAGCTGCTGAGTTCTGCTGCTTTCTGGGGCTGGAACATGGCCCTTCTATTACATTATCACCAGCTTTCTAATTTTAAACAACTTCACTGACTAAGCTTGGTGCTACTGGAACTTACTCTGTAGTTTAACCTTGAACTCAGAGGTATGCATGTCTCTGTCTCCTGAATAATGGGATAAAAGGTTTGTGTGTGACACTTTGTCTAAGGATTTCTTTACCTAAATCTTGTTCTAGACCAGGATGACTTGAACCAGAAATCTGCTGACTCTCTTCTCCTGGGATTTAAGGCATGAATCACTATGCCTGAATCTAAATATTTCCTTTTAGATCTTAAATTGAAAACACAGAAAAGTAATGACTATCCATCCTTTGTCAATTTGACAGATACTTGTATCTCCTTATGCCCACATGGAAACAATAACCAGGTAATAATAGTGCCTATCATGATACAGTTCTCCTTCATACAACTTCACATCCATATGTTTAGGTGGATGGAATCTTCCCATAACATCACCATTTCTTTAATATCATCAGATATCTTTCATCACAGGATTTACCTTCATTCGACTTCCTGGTAATCCGTTTCTCTTTGAAACTAACATTTTATATTTTTCCTTTCTAAGATTACTAAGCATAATCAACACAATCATCATGAGAGTAAACACAGGCCAAAGGCTATACTTGGCTTTCCTGAGACTTTATTTGTCAATGCAATCAACATAAACCTCTTTACCTTAGCCTCAAGGACAGTTTTCAGACATGGGGAAAAAGTAGCAACATTCTTAAGCAAAAATCATTAAAACTATATACAAAAGTCAAATCACCCTTAGTACATATGTGTGTGTTCCATATTCCTACTAGAATGGACCATTAAGTTCCACTTAATACATGTAGCAATCCAAAGTCTAAAAATCCACATTGCTCCAAACAAAAACATAGTTAATCCTATCATAGCAATACTTATGTCTGGGGTACCAACTTCTGTCTTAGATAGAATTTCCATTTCTAAGAAGAGGCACTGTGACCAAGGCAACTGTTTTAGAGGCAAATATTTAATTGAGCCTGGCTTACAGTTTCAAATGTTGAGTCAGTTACCATCATAGCAGGAAGATTAGAAGCATGCAGGCAGCCATGACGCTGGAGACGGAGCTCAGAGTTCAGTATCTTCATGAGAAGGCAACCAGGAAGAGACAGTCTTCCAGCCAAACAGTAGGAGTGTCTGTTTTATCCTGGTCAGAGCTCCAAAGATCACCATCAGGAATTCACTTCCTTCAAGACAATACTATCAATTCCAACAATGTTGAATATCTTAATATTGCCACTTCTTTGGTCCAAGCATATTCAAATCACAGCAGTTTACTTCTACTATAATTCTTTCACGCATTTAAATATGATTAGGACATGCAGAGGCTTAACACTCTGATTATTTTCAGAAGGTTTCTCTCTAGTATGTGTTCATTTTTGTATTCAGAGACTACTGTGGCATGTAAAGGATTCTCCAACCTGAGTACATTCACAAGGTTTCTGTTCAATATGTGTTCTTCTGTGTCTTTGGAAACTATTGTGATATAAACAGGCTTTTCCACGTTTCCATTTCATTCATAAGGTTTCTCTAAAATGTGTGTTCCTTGAAGTATTTGGAGAGGACAGTGACATGCAAAGGCTTTTCCACATTCATTACACTCATAGAGCTTCTCTCCATTATGTGCTGCTTCATGTATTTGGAGACAACTATGCAAAGGCTTTCTCACATTGATTAAATTCATGAGGTTTCTCTCCTGCACATTTTCTGTTGTGTATTCAAAAATGACTGTGTCCTGGAAGGCTTTACCTCATTCATGACATTCATGTAGTTACTCTACAGTATGTGTTGTTTTATGTATTGGGGGATAACTGTAACTCCCAAGGGCTTAATACACTGATTGCCTTGATAGGTTTGCTATCTTGAATGTGTTCTACTATGTATTTGCAGATGACAGTGAATTCACAAGGTTTTACCACAGTGATTACAATAACAGGGGTTCTCTCCAGAGTGATTTTTTTTTTTTTTTTTGGTTTTTCGAGACAGGGTTTCTCTGTGTAGCCCTGGCTGTCCTGGAACTCACTCTGTAAACCAGGCTAGCCTCAAACTCTCGAACTCAGAAATTTGCCTGCCTCTGTCTCTCAAGTGCTGGGATTAAAGGTGTGTGCCACCACCACCCTGCCAGAGTGATTTTTGTGTGTGTGTAAAGAATGATGTTACTCAAAGGCTTCTCCCCGATAAATGTTCTTTTATAATAATAGAGACTACAAGGTTGTGAAAAGTGTTTAACTCATTGTTTACATTCATGAGGTTTCTTTCCAGTATGAGTCTTTTATGTTTTGGAAAGTAGTGGGATATACAAAGGCTTTAGCACATTGATTGCTGTCTTAGTCAGGGTTCCTATTCTTGTACAAACCATCATGAACTATAAGGAAGTTGGGGAGGAAAGGGTTTATTGAACTTACACTTCCATGTTGCTGTTCCTCACCAAAGGTTGTCAGGACTGGAACTAATCAGGTCAAAAAGTAGAAGCTGAGGCAGAGGCCATGGAAGGATGTTATTTACTGGTTTGCTTCCCCTGGCTTGACATCACACTACTTACTAGAGGAACAATGGATAGAGCCAATGAAAATTTGTTCAACTGGATACCCATCTTATGGGCAAGCTCTAATCCATGACATTATTAAGGATACTTTGTTATGCTCCCTCACAGGAGCCTTGCATAATTGTCCATTGTGAGGCTCTACCCAGCAGCTGACTGAACAGATGCAGAGAATCACAGTCAAACATTGCATGGATCTTCAGGACTCTTATGGAAGAGTTAGAGGAAGGATTGTAGGCACTAAAGAGGATA
>NW_021613260.1:0-2023 GCF_004785775.1 Grammomys surdaster | reverse complement strand
AAATATACAAAGGTGAAATATCATTAGTCATCAGTCATAGATAATAGTAAGTCAAAAATAAATGAACATGAATAATTAATAATAAAAATTCGTGGATAATAGTAATTCAGAAATAAATGAACATTAACAAACAATAGTCTTAAGTCATAGTTAATAGGAAATCAGAAATATATAAAGGTGAAATATCATTAGTCATCAGTCATAGATAATAGTAACTCAGAAATAAATGAACATGAATAATCAATATTCAGACTTCGTGGATAATAGTAAATTAGAAAAAAATGAACTTGATTAATATATAGTCATGAGTCAGAATTCATAGTAAATCAGAAATATATAAATGTGAAATATCATTAGTCATCAGACATAGATAATAGTAAGTCAGAAATAAATGAACATGAATAATCAATAATCACGATTGATGGATAGTAGTAATTCAGAAATAAATGAACATGAACAACCAATAGTCATATGTCATAGTTAACAGGTAATCAGAAATATATAAAGCTGAAATAATAATAGTAATCAGTCATAGATAATAGTAAGTCAGAAATAAATGAAAATGACTAATCAATATTCAGCAGTTGTGGATAATAGTATATCAGAAAAAATGAACTTGATTAATCAATATTCATCAGTCAGAGTTCATAATAAATCAGAAATATATAAAGGTGAAGTATCATTGTTTATTAGTCATAGATAATAATAAGTCAGACATCAATGAACATGAATAATCAACATTCAGCATTCATGGATAATAGTAAATCAGAAACAAATAAACTTGATTAATCAATATTCATCAGTCAGAGTTCATAGTAAATCCGAAATATATAAAGGTGAAATATCACTGTTCATCATTCATAGATAATAGTAAGTCAGAAATAAATGAACATGAATAATCAACATTCAGCATTCGTGGATAATAGTAAATCAGAAGTAAATGAAATTGATTAATCAATAGTCATCAGTCATAGTTAATTGTAAACAAGAAAAAAATAAAGATGAAATATCAATAGTCATCAGAAATAAATGAACATGGATAATCAATAATAACAATTCGTGGATAATAGTAATTCAGAAACAAGTGAACATGAAAAACCAATAATCATATGTCATAGTTAAAAGGAAATCAGAAATATATAAAGGTGAAATATCATTAGTCATCAGTCATAGATAATAGTAAGTCAGACACAAATGTACATGAATAATCAATATTCAGCATTCGTGGATAACAGTAAATCAGGAACAAATGAACTTGATTAATCAATACTCATCAGTCAGAGTTCATAGTAAATCAGAAATATATAAAGGTAAAATATATTTAGTCATCAGTCATAGATAATAGTAAGTCAGAAATAAATGAATATGAATAATCAATATTCAGCATTCGTGGATAATAGTAAATCAGAAACAAATGAACCTGATTAATCAATAGTCATCAGTTAGAGTTCATGGGAAAGCATAAATGAATAAAGCTGAAATATCGATAATCATAAGTCATAGATAATAATAAGTCAGAAATAAATGAACATGAGTAATCAATAATAACATTTCGTGGATCATATTAAATCAGAAATAAATAAACATGAACAACCAATATTCATATGTCATAGTTAATAGGAAATCAGAAATATATAAAGCTGAAATATCAATAGTAAACAGTCATATATAATAGTAAGTCAGAAATAAACGAACTTGAATAATCGATATTCAGCATTCGCTGATAATAGTAAATCAGAAATAAATGAAATTGATTAATCAATAGTCATCAGTCATAGTTAATTGTAAACAAGAAATAAATAAAGCTGAAATATCAAAAGTCATCAGTCATAGATAATAGTAAGTCAGAAATAAAGGAACATGAATAATCAATAATAACAATTCATGGATATTAGTAATTCAGAAATAAGTGAACATGAACAACAAATAGTCTTATGTCATAGTTAAGAGGAAATCAGAAATATATAAAGCTAAAATATCAATAGTCATCAGTCATAGATAATAGTAAGTCAGAAATAACTGA
>NW_021613259.1:0-4090 GCF_004785775.1 Grammomys surdaster | reverse complement strand
CCAGGGGGTGGGAATTTTGAGGGTGGGGAGGTGGGAGTGGGGGGGGGTAGATAGAGGTTACATCCACAGAGAAGAAGGAGGAGGGGCGAGGGGATTGGGGGTTCCGAGGGGGTGGTGGGGGATGGGGTAAGGGGACAACATAGGAAATGTAAATAAATCATCCAATAAAAAAAAAAAAAAGAACCTGAGTTTGATTCCCAGATCTCACATCAAAGTGGAAAAGATAGCAAACTCCCACAAGGTTGACCTCTGACCTCCAAATGGAGCTCCATCTCATCATGCAAACACACCACCTACGTAATAATAAATGAATATGTATGTTCCAAACCTTTAAGTAGAAGACAGTTTTATCATAGATAGATAATGATGAAAAGAAAAGAATATTATATCATTATATTTTAGAAAACTAATAATATTTAAAGTATTATATAGTGTTAAGGTTAGTTTGTCTTAATTTTAATAAGAAAAATTAACAGCATCAATGTTACTAGTACTCTAAGCATACATATAAATGTTTATGTCTTTAATTGATGAAAAGTAGAACACACTAAATTGAAGGTTGAAACATTTGCTCCATCAATGAGTTACACGAGAAAGACAGCTATTCTTTAATTCTTCAACATTTGTGGCTTGAAGTGTGACATTGCAGTTGGAGATTATTTGAGATTATAGTTGGGGTTCAGTCAGTGTTAAAGCCCCAGCAAAGACTAGATGTGCAGAGACCCATCCCTTTAGCTCTAACCAGTGAGGCGTGAGAGGGCCTCCACACACACACCATGGCATTCAAATGGGTTGGCTTTATGCAAACCATGTAGAAAATAAACACAATAGGTTGTCCAGTGTCTTAGAGTTTCCATTGCTGAGAGGAGACACCATGACCAAGACAACTCTTATAAGGAACAACATTTAATTGGGGCTAGCTTACAAGTTCATAGGTTCAGTTCATTATCATCATGACAGGAAGCATGGCAGTGTCCAGGCAAACATGGTGGGAGAGAAAGAGCCAAGAGTTCTACATCTTGATTTGAAGGGAGTCAGGAGAAGACTGGCATCCAAAAGAAGCCTGGAGGAGGCCTCTTTCTTGCTGAGCTGAGCCTGAGCACATAACCTCAAAGCCCATTCCCCACAGTGACGCACTCCCTCCAACAATCCCACACCTCCTAATAGTGTCATTTCTCATGGGCCACACATATTTAACCACCACATCCAGTCAGCACCATGTTTGGTAAAACACTGGAGAAGAGACATGGAGACATTTGTGCACTAGACAAAGGGTGTGGTTCTAAGAGGTGGGTTTGGCCTCTGGATAAAAGTAGTAAGACCTGTAAAGAGAGGTTCTGGACACCAGCCTTTTGTCTCTACCCTTGTACCAAAGCCAACACAAATAGACCATGAAGCCTTGGATTGTGACTGTTCTCATATGTTTGTCTCATGCATACTGTTAAGAAAGGGATGCTGAATAAAAAGCTTATTTATTATTCATGATTTCTGAAAAAGCTGCTTTGAGATCATATCAGCTGGTGTCCTTTGGTACTCTGTATAGTCAATTTCTCCAAATCTTCCCATTGAGTTCCGATCAAGGGAAGACGGCTATTTCTAGGTTTTCTCAATATTTTTGTTTTAACAATTTTGTGTCTTCTACAAGATTTTTAAAAGATTAAACATTATGAGATTTTAAAGTATCTTTTCACACTTAATATATTCTAGCTATCCCATATTAATTGACTTCACTTACAGGAGATTTACAAAGCCATTTTTAACAGACTTCTCCCTAATTTTCCTATATGTGAATTGATTTGTTAGCCTTACTAATAATACATTTTGAAATTCTTCTACTTGAAGGAGCAGAAGGCTCAGTAAGAAAAATTGCTTGCCTTGCAAGCATGACAGCTTGAATCCTATCTCAGAACCCAAGAAGAAAAATTGCGAGACATGGTGGTACGTGTTCACGATCACAACCTCCAATGAAGCACTGAGGAAATGGGGACATGTGCCTCCTGAGGTTCATGGGCCAGCAACTTAGCCTTCTTAGTGAGTCACATGTCAGTGAGAGAGCTTGTCTTATAAAAAAAAAAAAAAAACCGTAATGGCACATGAGGCAAAACATCCAAACATTTACACACACACACACACACACACACACACACACACACACACACAAAGAGAGAACAATAGAAAGATATGTTCTTGAACTTCATGTAAGATTATTCTTTTGAAAAATGAACTGTAGAAGATTCTGTGACCTATCAAAACATGTCCAAGCACACACATGACATCTTCATAGCTTTCCTCAAATCAAAGGTTTATGCTTATCAAAAAGTTATCCCAAGTACATTAAATTAAAAAAATCTAAAAATATATGTACTATGAGACACACCTATACCACTCTTACATATACAAGACTCTGTATCCTGTCTCTGTACAGAGACACTGGTAGATCCATGCTCATTGGTGCTCTACTCACAATGGCCAGGAAATGTAAACCGCCTATAGGTATATCAATAGATGAATAGTTAATAATATTGGAGTACATATACATAATGGGATCTTATTCAGCAATAAAGAAAAATGAAATCACCAAATTTGTGCATGGAGATGTATAACTTTGTAAATATTGACCAGGAACAAGCAAAATTTAAAATCACAAGCTAAAACTTCAAGAAGTTAGAAGCATATCATAATCAAATTGCTGTACACTAACATACCAAAAGGTTAGATTTGGACTAAAGATCTAGAATAAAGGTGTGTCTTCCTACCACCCAAATCTGGATTAAATGTCTGTCTTCCTACCTCATACTTTGCAGATTAGATCTTCCAACCTCCAATGAAGCAGAAATTCCTCACAGTTGTGCCCTCTATTTGGGGGTTTTACTTAATTCCAGATGTAGTAAAGCAGACAACCAAGAATAACCAACAACTTGACATATTATCATATCTCCTTATGTTCTGATTAATTTCCAAATGAAAATAATAACTGAGCTATGATAACACCTAAACATACCCTAACTATCCCACATATAATAACAAATACATTATATATTTAACAAGGTCATAATTGCACCTGATATGATACAACAAGCCCTCTTACAACTGCAAACACATTATAAATTTAGAGTAGGTAGCAATGTTCCTTGAGGGATATTCTTTTAGTATCTCAACTTAAATATATCCATTGATTGTTCTTTTAATTGATGTAGCATTTCATGATAAAGAAACTGAGGAGAGAAAACACAAGTATCTGTATAAACATATTCTCAGTAAAATACAGCAAAAACACTCACGTCAATTACAATTCTTTTTTTCTGCGACTGGTCACATGGCCTCAGCTGGTGTTTAAAACTATCACCTTCTACTGCCCATTCTACATTTTCTCCACATCACCAAGCACCTCAGCAAGTCTTAGTGATTTTTCTGAAATGGTGACACATAACTTTAACCCTGAGGAATTTGTACCCTTTGTCGTCCTGTGTGGAGTAAGCTGTTGTACTTTCCTTACTGGCTTTAATCATAGGACACGGGTGCACCAAGAAATGCCCTAAGGCAGTGGTTCTCAACCTATAGTGGGCAAACCCCTTGGGGCTGAATGAACTTTTCACAAGAATCACCTAAGACCATCAGAAAATACAGATATTTACACTAGGAGTCATAACAATAGCAAAATTACAGTTATGAAGTAACAATAAAAATAATTTTATGTTTAGGGTTTTCCAAACATGAAACTATAAAAAAGTTTTGCCATTGCTATCAGGAAAGTTGAGAACCTGTTGTGGTAATTATTATTCTGGGGGTTTTCTACTCCCCCTTCCTACCTTTAAATATCTATTAGGGGTTTCTACCCCACTTCAGATCATTTAGTTCCCAAATAAAAGACACAGAGACCTTTAGATTTATAATAAGCTTTAGAGCACTAGAGCTGGGCAGGCATCAACCTTCTGTGCTATGTTGTAAGTTTCCCTGTCAAAATCTCCAGGATTTGCCATGCTTTGTTTGGGCTGCTCTTGCTCCATCAGACCAACCCTCATGACCTTGTGCTTACAATCTGTACTACCCCATGGCAACCTCTTCCTCCTCTCCTCTCCTCTCCTCTCCT
>NW_021613258.1:0-1131 GCF_004785775.1 Grammomys surdaster | reverse complement strand
TTGTTAAACAACTTCATGTATAAAGGGACATACTCAGTTAACCGCTTAACCCTAGGAGTCCTCCCAACCTTTTTCTTAAGCTCCATCCCTCTGTTCTTTATGCAAATATTCTTGATGTCTCAGGATATATGTGTAGCTTCCAATTTCTACCTACTGTTCTTCCAAGATAGTCTTATCTGATCCTTCACGTACTGCCAGTTATATTCCAAATATTCTTTGCATTCCTAGTCATTCAAATTCACAATCTATAAATGAAGGCATAGTTGGTATCTCTGAGAGAACCTTAAAGCAATTATAAAAACTAACTTTTGATACTCCACTATGACTCTACACAGCAAATCATCCTAACATTCTACATTTCATGTGCTGCCAAGTGTCAGCAGTTGCCAATCTAATTTTGCAGGATGAAAATTGGTGATCAACATTAATTCTTATCTCTTTCACTCTTGGTCGTCTTTCCTGACCATTTACTATTTCTTTTACTAAGTTTCAGTTTTTGAGATTGTAATATAATTATATCATTTCCCCTTCTTTTTCATTCCTCCTTCAAACCCTCTCTTAATCCATCCTTGCTCTTCAATTCAGGGACTCTTTCTTCATTAATTGGTGTTCTTTTATATTCCAGTATTCTCTAGAAAAACTCTCAGTTCAGTTTTTTTTTCAATTTTTCTTCCTCAGAACTCTCACATTCATTTTGACCCAAGCTGTTTATTTCAGTATTGTTATTCATTTCAGTTCAAAATGGTGTAATCTATGTCATCATAGTCAATAATGATAAAATAAACTTTTTAAAAAGACAACAGAGCTCATCTCTAATCCTATTTATATATTTTTAAGGAATGAAAGGATTGTTTTCATTACAGATCCAGAGGAACAGAGTCCATAATATCCAGTATGGTCTGGAGGACACAGCAACAGGGGGAGGGCATGGCACTAGGAAAAGAAAAGCATAGAATCAAATTATATTGTATCTGTACACAGAAAGAAGAGAAAATAGCAGCAAGTTCATCCTTGCTACAAAACCTTAAAGCCTATCCTACTGACATACCTCTACACCAAGGCTCCCCCTAATGAAGCTTCCATTATCTTTCCAAAGCTAGGAAACACATGAATCTATTAGGAATATTTCAT
>NW_021613257.1:0-3210 GCF_004785775.1 Grammomys surdaster | reverse complement strand
TTTAAATCCATCTATTCAGCACCAGTGGATGCATTTTTGGAATGGTTGATATTTCATGGGCTTATAATAGAGTCTTACTATAGAGTTTATTGCACTAATTTAGTTATTATGAACAGGACTTTGTTGCATCTTTTGGTTGAATTATGTTTTTGTCAGTTTAAATATTCTTTCAGTAATTTTGCAGACCAACTGATTGGGTGAATTGAATAGGCTGATGCTTGTGATTTATATCCTTTTTGCATACTGGATGGGACAACCATGTCAAATGAATTAGGAACATGCATTCTCTCTAATATGGAGGCCGACTTTGCACTCTATTGTGACTTCTATTGAAATGCCTTCCTGTGTTGCAGCACTTTTGGATGTCAGTTGGTGTGCAAGAGCATTGGGCTAGGATTCATAAAGTACTCATTATATCAAGCCAACTAATCAGACACTCAGGTTCTTCAATATTGTTGAATTTTCTTTTGCCAAAATTGAGAAATGAGCCTCCATGTAGTTCTTCACAGAGACATACTCCATGTTGCTAGGGACACAAAAAGTGTTTTGTTAGCTTTCTCTTTCTGCCTAAAACTCATGTTATTGACTTGACATGGTAGAAATAATACACACCACACACCACAGTGTCCTTCCTGATTACTAAGAAAATCTTTGACTTCTTTTTTCTTTTAGGATATTCTGTAGGCTGGCAGTCTTAACGTATTCACTATAATACAACAGGAGTATTAAAAATAAAATTTAGCTTCCATGTTTAACAGATATTATTCCATAGTTTCCTTCACACTTGTTGTCTGTTCATTTCTTGCTGATTTCAGATATCTTATACCAAGTTGAGCTATTCAGAGCATGTGGTAATCTCTATCCCATCTTCATTTTATAGAATAATATTAAAGGTACTGAT
Source organism: Grammomys surdaster (assembly GCF_004785775.1). Lineage (NCBI taxonomy): Eukaryota > Metazoa > Chordata > Mammalia > Rodentia > Muridae > Grammomys > Grammomys surdaster. The sequence continues at coordinate 2,309 of NW_021613257.1, read as the reverse complement.
GATGTATTTTCATTATATGATTGAAATCATTTGTTAATGAAATATTCTTGTACTGATTATTTCCCATTAGTTGGATGCAGTTAATTGTTTCTTAAATAACTTGAAACTTTGTGTGATTCAACACAGAAGCAAAATTTATTCAAAGCATTGAGGCAGTTATGAGTATCTACAGTTATCACTCTATGTTGATGTAAAGAATTTGCCTTCAATGACTCACATAATAAATATCAAATATGTAATTGATTAACCACATATATTTACAAGACAATGTGATGGCCATCGTACATCCATATACCAAATCATAACTTCAGTTTCTTCCTTACAATTTATGAACATCTCAGTCAGTTATAATTACCCTGATTTATGTAGAAAGTGAACATTCCATTTAATCTATGAAACAAATCTGACTGATTACTTCTTAATTATAAATAGGATTTTCACACAATGTGTCAATATTGTCATGACATGCTACTCATTAAGACTCAAATTACTACATAGCCACACAGGTTTGCTGAAGTTAATTCTTGTAAGGTGTTCTTTAAAGTGTTCAATCCATTAAACCTAGGTTGTAATAAAAAGTCCTATATTCACTTCAAAGTTTAATTGCCCCATATACTGAGCCATAATAAAAAGAATACCCAAAAAAGGAATCTCTATATTCTACATAAATTTTACACTTGAAGGACCTATAGTGTCTGAACCAATGGAAGAAGCATGTGCCTCCCACCATGCACAGCCTTCCTGTCTCACAGGAGATTTGCCATAACTAGAAACACAGGTGAGACCCCCTCCCCAATATCCACACCAGATGGGACCCACACACATACAGAACCCAGCACACATGGAATCTATCTGCATGAGCCCCATTGAACTTCCAATCTACACCTCCAACTGAACCCAAGGATAATCCACAAGCCTGCCATGAACCTCAAAGCCAGTCTGTCTCCCAGGAGGACTGTCCTAACCAGGGACCAAAGGATACAGTGACACAGGGACACAGGGTCACAGGGTCACAGGAAAACAGGGCCACGGGTGGCTTGCATAAATCACGGAAAGTGGAGACTTTCCCTAACCAGAGATAACACTGCCTGCCTCCCAGAAGACCCTATCAAAGCAAGGTCACAAAGCTCTACCTGGGTCCAAGTAGGTCTGCTATAGTCTGAAAAATCCAGGCCAGTTAACACCAGAGATAAATAAATGGCAAAAGGAAAATTCAAGAACATAAGCAACAAAAGGCAATATAAATTGACACCATCAAAAACCAGTTCTCCTACTACAGCAAGCCCTGAAGGTCCTAACTCATCTGTAGAGCAAGATTCTTACCTAAAATCCCATCTCAAGAAGATGATAATGCCTTTAATGAAGGCAGTTAGGGATGATATAAATGACACTCAAAGAAATACAGGAAAACACAAGCAGACCAGCAGAAGCTCTTAAAGAGAACACAAATATATCCCTTAGAGCAATAAAGGAAAATACCATCACACTGCTGAAAGAGTTGGACAAAACTTTTAGGGACCTAAAATTAAAAGTAGAAACAATAAAGAAACGAGAAAAGAGCCACACCCTGGAGATGGAATAGCTAGGAAAAAAAATCAAGAACTACAGATACAAGCATCATCAAAAAAACTATATAATGGATGGAAGAGAGAATCTTAGGCATATAAGATACTATACAAGCTATCGACACATCAGTCAAAGAAAATACAAAATTTAAAAGTTCCTAACCCAAAACATATAGGAAGTTTGGGACAAAAATGAAAAAAATAAACCTAAGAATATTAGGAATAAAAGAGGATGAAGATTCCCAGTGCAGAGGGCGAGAAAACATCTTCAACAAAATCAAAGAAGAAAACTTCCTTAACCTAAAGAAAGAGATGTCATAAATAGACAAGAAACCCACAGAACACTGAATGAATTTGACGAGAAAAGATGCTCTTCCCACCACATTACAATAAAAACACTAAATGTACAGAAGAAAGAAAGAACATTAAAGGATGTAAGTGAAAAGTGCTATGTACCATATAAAGGCAGACCTATAATAATTACAACAGACTCCTAGATAGATGTCATACAGACCCTAAGAGACCACAGATGCCAGCCCAGGCTACTATACCCAGCAAAACTCTCTATCAACACAGATGGACAAACAAGAATATTCCAAGACAAAATCAAATTTAAACAGTATTGTTCTACTAAATCAGCCCTACTTAGGATACTAGGAGGAAAACTGCAACATAAGGAAGGTAACTACACCCAAGAAAACACAAGAACTTAATCATATAACAACAAACCATAAAGAAGAGAAA
>NW_021613256.1:0-1782 GCF_004785775.1 Grammomys surdaster | reverse complement strand
TCAAGTGATAGGATCTAGGTAGAGTTACCCACCTTGGCTGTATGGAATTTAGAGCTGCCCCTGGGCTTGCCTTGAGATATCTCCAGCCTTGACCAAGAACTGATTCCCCCACCCATCTTGCCCCACCCAACTGTGGCTGAAACTTGAAAGGGTCAGTGTGGGGCCTTTACCTTTAAGTTGAGAGCTGAACATTAAAGCTTTGAGCTTTGTTTTGGCTTTATTTCCTCTCACACTAGTCCCTTCTTCTTTTCCAGCCTCCCTTTCAGGAGAACCCAGTTGATCCATGGCTCTAGGCAGCTACAGCATACCAGGAAAGGTACCTGTTAAACACAGAGACCCAGATCTATCAACAGATAGATTCACTAGCTGAAATAGTTTCTACAAAGCCACAGGGCATGGCTCTTCTTTATGCAGAAATAGGAGGTGTAGTGTGACTTTCAGAGAAAACTATTGTTTGTATACAAAGCACTCAGGGATCATCAGAGATAATCTGGCTGTACTCGAGAAAATATCCCCACATAAGGGCACCAGCAATGCAGCAAATGGCTGTTCCCATTCTCATTTTCACACTCCTAGTTAGCAACTCGGTCAGCCATCTCAGGCTCTTTGACCCTTGTACTTCTGCTGATTATTTGGTTCTTGCTCATTAATGCCTTAACTAGATAATAATTCCGGCCTGGGTAACATTAAGCTGATGGTTATTAGATCCCAATGTAAGCAAACAGGTACCCATCACAGAGTCAGGATTCGACTCAGGATAAAACTCAAGGAGAGAATGTGAGAGACAAAGTTATATTTTAGGTTTTCATTACAGTGCCTAAGAGACTCACTACACAAAAATGCCTCTACTTTGGGCCACGTTCCTGAAAGGCTGGAGGCTGCTGTCTATGGGACCTAGCAAAGCCACATACTTTGCTACCCCAAACAACTTTGTTTGACACACCACACTGGAAGTGCTTGATCACATGCAGTAGGGAGATACATCGACAGGAAATGTTTTCCCTGATTGGACCTGAAGGGAAATACAATTGCTGTATGGGTTTGCCTTTTTAAGCCTAAATGTGACTTACCACCATTTTCTGGAAACCCAGTCATGGACCTGGCCAGAGTCTATCATCCTGAGCAGTATGTAATGAAAGCTTGCTTCAAATGTGTCTCAGAATTGTGATAGTGGTCTTATTCTTGCTCGTGGGATTAACGCCAGCTTTTTGAGTGCTGAGGGTTGTTATAAGCAAGTGCCATCATGGCCATCCCAAAATGTCCTATAAACGTAACCATAGGAAGTTAGAGGAATGGATGACAGATGGCCTTTTGCAGTTGATCTGTGTACATTGGGAGTCCTGCTGAGTCCTGGTTGCTTTGGCAAAGACTCACTCCTGAGGCAGGACAAGGTATGCTGGTTGCCTGGACCCTTTGGTTTCACCCTAGCCTTGTGCCACAGGAATTCGAGGAGACCCTAGGGAAGTAGGGGTGGGGGAAGAATGAAGGGACAAGAGACACAAGAACAGAAAGCAAGTCTGGGGTTCTGATCAAGTTCTGACACTTTAATTTCGGGTGCAGGTTATAAAGACACAGCAAAACAGGAAGTTTGGCTGAGGGTCATTGCTTAGGGCTATCCCACTATTGAGTGCTTATTGCCCCAGATCATCCCACTGTCATATGCTTATTGCCCTAGATAATTCCACTGTTGTAACCAGCTCCCAGGGAATGCCAGATGGTTTTTAAGTTCCTGGGACCTGAGAGTAGGTTTCCCAGAACAGCAGGTAATTTCCTGGCATCTGC
>NW_021613255.1:0-1329 GCF_004785775.1 Grammomys surdaster | reverse complement strand
GTTTCTATTTGGTTGATTTCAGCCCTGAGTTTGATTATTTCCTGCCTTCTACTCCTCCTGGGTGTATTTGCTTCTTTTTGTTCTAGGGCTTTTAGTTGTGCAGTCAACTTGTTAGTGTGTGCTCTTTCCAGTTTCTTTTTGTAGGCACTTAGAGCTATGAGTTTTCCTCTAAGCACTGCCTTCATGGAGTCCCACAAGTTTTGGTATGATGTGTCCTCATTTTCATTGAAATCTAAAAAGTCTTTAATTTCTTTCTTTATTTCTTCCTTGACCAAGTCATCATTGAGTAGAGAGTTGTTCAGTTTCCATGTGCATGTGGGTTTTCCATTGGTTTTGTCATTATTAAAGACCAGTCTTATTCCATGGTGATCTGATAAGAGGCAAGGGATTATTTCAATCTTTTTGTATCTGTAGAGGCTTGTTTTGTGACCAATTATATGGTCTATTTTGGAGAAGGTACCATGAGGTGCTGAGAAAAAGGTATATTCTTTTGTTTTAGGATGAAATGTTCTATAGATGTCTGTTAAGTCCATTCGGTTCATAACTTCTGTTAATGTCAAAGTGTCTCGGTTTAGTTTCTGTTTCCATGATCTGTCCATTGCTGAGAGTGGGGTGTTGAAATCCCCCACTATTATTGTGTGAGGTGTAATGTGTGTTTTGAGCTTTAGTAAAGTTTCTTTTATGTATGTAGGTGCCCTTGCATTTGGGGCATAGATGTTCAGAATTGAGAGTTCACCTTGGTAGATTTTTCCTTTGATGAGTATGAAGTGTCCTTCCTTATCTTTTTTGATTAATTTTGGATGGAAGTCGATTTTATTTGATATTAGAATGGCTACTCCAGCTTGTTTCTTGGGACCATTGGCTTGGAAAATTGTTTTCCACCCTTTTATTCTGAGGTAGTGTCTGTCTTTGTCACTGAGGTGTGTTTCTTGTATGCAGCAAAATTCTGGGTCTTGTTTGTGTATCCAGTCTGATAGTCTGCGTCTTTTTATTGGGGAATTGAGACCATTGATGTTAAGAGATATTAAGGAAAAATGATTGTGGCTTCCTGTTATTTTTGTTATTAGAGGTAAAGTTATGTTTGTATAGTTATCTTCTTTTGGGGTTGTTGGAAGATTACTTCCTTGCTTTTTCTAGGTTGTAGTTTCCCTCCTTGTGTTGGCGTTTTCCATCCATTATCCTTTGAAGTGCTGGGTTTGTGGGAAGATATTGTGCAAATTTGGTTTTGTCATGGAATATCTTGGTTTCACCATCTATATTGATTGAGAGTTTTGCTGGGTATAGTAATCTGGGCTGGCAATTGTGTTCTCTTAGGGTCTGTATGATGTC
>NW_021613254.1:0-2111 GCF_004785775.1 Grammomys surdaster | reverse complement strand
TCTTACCAGCTGCTCTGAGTGCAGTGGCTCCTGGATGACTCAGGATTTAGTTTCTCCATAGGACAGGAGCAGACCGAATCTGAGTCTGCTCCAGTCCAAGGGACCAGGCAGGGGACGAAGGGAAGTGGAATTCCGGAGGGGCGGGGTTTGGGTAGCTGCTGTGCCCTGGATGTCCCTGGCTCCCAGATGTATTTCTGAGGCTTAGGGAGTGAGATGGAGTTCTTACCAGCTGCTCTGAGTGCAGTGGCTCCTGGATGACTCAGGATTCAGTTTCTCCACAGGACAGGAGCAGACCAACTCTGTGTCTGCTCCAGTCCAAGGGACCAGGCAGGGGCCGAAGGGAAGTGGAATTCCAGAGGGGCGGGGTTTGGGTAGCTGCTGTGCCCTGGATGTCCCTGGCTCCCAGATGTTTTTCTGGGGCTTAGGGAGTGAGATGGAGTTCTTACCAGCTGCTCTGAGTGCAGTGGCTCCTGGATGACTCAGGATTCAGTTTCTCCACAGGACAGGAGCAGACCGACTCTGTGTCTGCTCCAGTCCAAGGGCTGTCAATTTCTTAAATAAGCCATTCTGTCAATATCTTTATTAAAAAACTAATTCTGTCAATATGTTTATTTAAAAACCAATTCTGTCAATACCTTTATTTAAAAACCAGTTCTGTCATTATCTTTATTTAATAACCAATTCTGACTGGCAATATCTTTAATTAATATCCAATTCTGTCAATATATTTAGTTAGTAAACAGTTCTGTCAATATCTTTATTTAATAACCAGTTCTGTCAATATCTTTATTTAATAACCAATTCTGTCAATATGTTTCTTTAAAAACCAATTCTGTAAATAACTTTATTTAAAAACCAGTTCTGTGAATATCTTTATTTAATAACCAATTCTGTGAATATATTTATTTAATACCCAATTCTGTCAATATCTTTATTTAACAAACAATTCTCTCAGTATCTTTATTTAATAACCAATTCTGTCAATATCTTTATTTAATAAACAATTCTTTCAATATCTTTATTTAAGAACCAATCCTGTGAATATCTTTATTTAACAACCAACTCTGTCAATACCTTTAGTTAGTAAAAAGTTCTGTCAATGTCTGTATAAATTAACCAATTCTGTCTGTCAATATCTTTATTTAATAACCAGTTCTTTCAATATCTTTATTTAATATTCAGTTATGTAATAATCAATTATGTCTATATCTTTTTTAAAATCCAATTCTGTCAATAACTTTATTTAGTATCCAATTCTGCCAATATCTTTATCTAAAAAATTTTCTGTCAATATATTTATTTAAAAACCAATTGTGTAAATATATTTATTTAATAACCAATTCTGTCAATATCATTAGTTAATAATCAGTTCTTTGATAACCAATTCTGTCAATGTCTTTATTTAAAAACCAATTCTGTCAATAACTTTATTTAAAACCAATTCTGTCAATATCTTTATTTATCAAACAATTCTGTCAGTATCTTTATTTAATAAACAATTCTGTCAATATCTGTATATAATAACCAACTCTGTCTGTCAATATCTTTATTTAATAATCAAATCTGTCAATGTCTTTATTTAATAACCAATTATGTCAGTATCTTTATTTAATAAACAATTCTTTCAATATCTTTATTTAAAAACCAATTCTGACAATATCTTTATTTAAAAAGCAATTCTGTCAATATGTTTATTTAATAAACAAGTCTGTCAGTATATTTATTTAATAACCAATTCTGTCTGTATATTTATTTAAAAACCAATTCTGTCAACATCTTCATTTAATAAACAATTCTGTCAATATCTATATTAAAAAACCGATTCTGTCAAATGCCTATTTAAAAACCAGTTCTGTCAATATCTTTATTTATTAACCAATTCTGTCAATATCATTATTTAATAATCAATTCTGCAAAAAATATTCTGTCAATATCTTTATTTAATAATAAATTCTGTCAATATCTATTAAAAAACAAATTCTCTAAATATCTTTATTAAAAACCAATACTGTCAATATCTTTATTTAATAACCTATTCTGTCATTATCTTCATTTAAAAACCAATTCTGTCAAAATCTTTATTTAATAACAATTTCTGTCACTATTTTTAC
>NW_021613253.1:0-1989 GCF_004785775.1 Grammomys surdaster | reverse complement strand
CTTGAGAATACTGGCTCTGAAAAGCTTTGTGTTTATGCACGATAGTACACATCTTTAATCCCAAGAGAGAGAGGCAAGGAAATTTCTGAGTTCAAGGCCAACCTAGAACAAAGAAAGCATAGAATAGTTTTCTTTATCTGGTAAAGGTAAAGAAAAGATTAGTTCCAAGCACAGTGGTGAACAAATCAAGTGTGTGAGACAAGCAGATCTCTCAGTTCAAGGTTAGTCTACATATCATGTTCCATGGCAGCTATACTTAGGCAGTGAGCAAAACATTGAGGCTAGGTTGCTGGGATAAATGCCATTGAACTAGGGGCCGTGTTCCAGCACCAGCAACTGATAGAACTTGGAAGTTTTGGCCATGTTGCTATGGTTATAGAATCTAGAATAGTAGAGTTTACTTGGACAGCTGAATCAAGTTAGTTTGAGCTAAGAAATTGCCAGTGACTTAGAAACAGTCATCATTGAGGTATAATATATTGGAAGTATTTTATGAGAGCACCAAGAAGCTGTGTTCCAGAGATAGCCCTCCTGCAGGCAGCCAGATAATTTGTAAGAATCTTCCATGTGGTACTGAAGGAATGGAGGGATCATGAAGTGCAGTTGAGGCCTGATACTGTGAGTGGCGAGGTAAGGCCATTGTGGAAATTGCTGCTTCAGTGTCTGTTGAAGTCCAAGGACTGAAATGGGTTATACAATGAAGTTGAGTATTGGTACCTTGAAGACTGCCTAGGAGAGGCTCATGGTGAAAGTGCTGCCTGGTGGAAGTAGAAGAACTGGGTGTATTTGAGAGTCCAGTAAAATGGGATGACCACAGGGAAGAGCATCAATAGTGGAGTACTATTGGCAGGAGCTTATGATCACACAGAAACTAGAGTTGTAAGGTGAAACCAAAGCTCTTTGTGTAAGAGCACAGATGATCCTCAGAGAACCCTGTGGTATGAATGTTTAGGAAAGCAGCTATCAGGGATTAGAACCAGCACAAGACAAAGGTGACAGTATCTTTTATTCAGCACAAGTGGATAATAATTTGGAAACCTAAAAAGAGTTGGACATCAGTAAAGTCAATACAGGAATTGAAATTTTTGCAGTTGGATTTTTGGCTTCATTTGAAGGAGTATCATCACTGTGAAGTTTTGAAATGTTTATATATACCCTATGATTTTGTACATATGTTATCTGATGTTAAGCTTTTATTTGATTCTGTAATGAATTTTAGAGAGTTTAGGAGGAGCAAAGGACTTTTAGGATTCTGATCTTTGTTTAGTCTGGACTAGACTATGGGAATTTTGGCATTGGATAGTTTCTAAGGTACTTTGGGTTGGTATAGCCCCCATAATCTCATTTTTTTTTTTTTTGCAGAGACAAGTTAGTGCCAGTGAATGGTTTTGATTGTTTCATTATGCTTAGCCTACATAAATTTAACACTAATCAGATATGTGGCCATACTGAGGATGTTCACTCTTTGTCATAGGAAATGTGTCACAATGGAGGATTCATGAAAATCTCAGGTCAGGACAACTTGGTTAAAACCATCCTACTTCTAGCCTGTGGAAGAGAATAACCTGCCTTCCTTGACACCTTTAGCACTATGTCATCCTGAATGGTGTCCAAATTACTGTCGTGGTGTTATTGGAAGGAATCTTTAAGTTGTAAGTCCGCCCAAATTGACTGTCATCCTCACTAAGTGTTGTCTTACTCATGGGGGCTCTTCACTGTGATAAATCCTTAACTAACATAGAAGTGGGTACTAGAGACTGTATTATCATTGTGATAGGTCTGTCCATGTTTTTGTTTGTAGGAAATCCGATTCTGGCAGTTTGGATGCTTTAAAGTAGCTTAATATGCTGAAGTATTAGCAGGAGGGCAGAGAGTGGTGCTAATAGTGATTTTAAATGAGGGGTGCTTTGCACAGTATATTTCAGAAGAGAGGAGTATTAAGATCAGGTTTAGAAAATATCTTTTCATATTTTGGTGAAGAATAGGGCT
>NW_021613252.1:0-1829 GCF_004785775.1 Grammomys surdaster | reverse complement strand
TTTGCCTTGGTATGAAGAGCTGCCTCCAGAACCTGCGCCATAACCCTCATGTGAGCCCGTGTTGTAGGATGACCAGCTGGAGCCATAGCTCTTCCCTCCACTCTGGCCTCCACTACCACTGTAGTTGAATTTGCTGTCGTAGCTGTAGTCAGAACCACCACCACCACCAGGGGAGTTGTAAGAGTTGGAGTAGGAGAAGTAGCTGCCCTGCCCATGGCCATAGCCTTTCTGCTTGCCCTGTGGGGTGCTGTAGCTGCTGTACTGACTCTGGTTGTAAGGTTGCTGCTGGCCCTGGTGGGACTGGTAGCCCGAGCTGTAGGAGGGTTTCTGCTGGCCCCCATCCAGAGGCTTCTTCCCGGCATGTTTCGGGGGTACTGGTGAGCTGTAGCTGTCTCCTTGGTAGTAGGAGCTGTAGCTGGATGAGCCACCACCTCCCCCGCTGCCTCCTCCAATGGCATTCCCAGAATGCCCTCCATTGCTGTAGAACTGACTGTAGCCTGTTATGGCTGAATTGCTGCTCTACCCATAGCTTCCATATCTAGTACCAGCATTAATGTAGCTTCCTCCATGGTTGGTGCCATCAAATCCTCGCCCCTGTCCTCAACCTCGGATGTTACCTCCTCGGCCCCGACCTCGGATGTTGGGAGGAGGGGGCACTTCATTATGCATAGGGCCTCCCATGCCAAAGCCAGGGTTTTGTGGCTTGGCAGCAAATTTGGGTCCACCTCGGACAGGTACAGGGGTTCTTTTCTTTTTGTTGGCTTCAAGAGCAAGAGGGGCATCAGGGAAAAGCTTCTCTAATGCAGCAAGTGCAGCATAAGCCTTTGCCACCTTTTTGTTTGAACCAGCACCTTGAAACTTCTGTCCGTCCACCTCAACCTCCATAACAAATTGTTTGTCGTGGCTGCCCCGTCTCAGAAATGAGCTAATATTTGAGGCCACGTCTCTTCACATTAAGCTCCATAACAGGGTTCTTGCCATGCTTAGTCAAAATCGGTCCCTTCTCAGTAGTGGCATCTGAAAGGAAGACAAAACTGGAGTTGGAGACAGCTTCCTCCACAGGGGTGGGGCCACTACTGCTGTCTTCCCATCTGACTCCTCAGCGGAGTCCTCTCCCTTGCTGGAGTCTCTGCCTTCAGCGCCTGTTGGCAAGCCCATATCCTCTAACATGTCCAAGGCCTCGTGGAACTTGGCGGTCTTTTTAGATGGCCCCGAGGCCTCGAAGGTACTGCTGTCTACCTCCACAGGCATAGTGAAGATGGGAGCATGAACAAAACCCATCTGGGAGATCACCTTGTACTGCAGCCCTGGCTTCAGCTAGTTTAACCTCATCAAGGCATTCATAGCTTGGGGAGGCTCAGCCTTCTCCTCTTTCTTCTGGATCTTCTTTTTGTTTTTGCTGGGAGACTTTTCCCCATCCTCTTCCATGGGGCGTTTCATGAGTGTGATGGCATAGGTGATGCTGGGGGGTGGGGATTTGAACAGTGTAATCCACCGGGTTCTCGTTCTTTGGTTTCTTGGGCATTTTGGAAGGCAGGGGTTCCATTCCCAGTTCTTTATGGAGTTGACCAAAGGCAGCAATCCGCAGAGCATGCTGCGCACTCTGTGTGATATCTTCCCGTTGCTGTCTGTCTAGATGCCCAATAGCATCAGTGGCTTCTTTTTCACAAGGGTCATAAATGCCAGAACCATCTGGCATTACGATGCCAGATGCCAGGCACTCCAGCACTCTCTGCGGGGCTTCACCGGCACCCATTGGCCTATTGTCAGTGCTGATGGACTTCTCACACAGCAACTCCAGAGGTCATCCTCTGAGGGGACCCCAGGTG
>NW_021613251.1:0-1160 GCF_004785775.1 Grammomys surdaster | reverse complement strand
AATTACAATTTCCAGGGAGGCATCTCTCTGTAGCTCACGTTAAACTTGAACTTAGAATATTCCTGACCTAGTCTTCTCAGTGTTAGGATTATTAGCCTGTGCCAACATACTCAGTTTACTTTTCTTTAAAAATATATTTTGAAGGCTAGTCATTGAAGTGGAGATTTCTGGTTTCATTGGAGACTCATTTGTGTTTTTCTGGAAACTGTCTTATGAGAAAATGTTTTGCTGAGAACAGACATGTGGTGTTTTTCTGGAAGCTGTCTGGTGAAATGGCATGTGATGTTTTTCTGGAGTGGAGCTTGAGAAGACACGTAATGTTTGGCATGAGTATAAGTGTAACCCAACAGTCAGTGGATGCTGCTCTGGCATTGGTTCACCTTGCAACTCTTTGCTGTCCTTTGTTGGGCTTCCCTGAAGCTGGTCTTCACTGAGATTGCTCTTATATTGGTGCATTTCTTTCTTGACTTTGGAGAGAGAAATGCATCAAAGAACTTCTGGTGATATTCCAGATGTTTCTTGCTGCTTCCACTGACTCTTGTCAATAGATCAGCTGGCAGAGCCTCGAGGCTTCTTCTGGATGGAGCCAGTGCTACTGACTTGCCTCTGGCATGTGCTGAGTGGACTGGACTGCTGACTATGAAGATTGTAATCACCCCAATGAACTATTTCTAAACAGATCCATAACCCTGTTTTCTATTAAACTTTCTTTCCCCTACCTCTGGTGGGCAGTGGGCTAGAAGTGAGGTTGAAGCATTTAGGAACCATCCTTAAAGTAGGTTTTGAAAAAATCTAAGCCTAGAAGGCATGGTGCCTCATGTCTTTATTCTCACTACTCAAGAAGCAGAGGCAGTTGGATCCCTGTGAGTTCAAGGAAAGCCTGGAAAACATAAAAAGATGTAGGACAGCCAGGGCTACATAGAGACATTGTCCTTCAAAGACAAAATTAATTAAATATGATTAGCTAAGTAATTTACTTAATGAATCTTGATGAATGTAATTAATATTTAAGTAAGTAAGTAAGTAAGTTACTATTAGTGTCACAGGTACCTAGTAAGTGCTTATGCTATAAAGTATTGACTCATTCTTTGAGCGCCCAAGGCATCTAAAGCGTGGCATCTCCACCTTCATTTGCATTTGTCCCCCTTACTCTGCACACT
>NW_021613250.1:0-1534 GCF_004785775.1 Grammomys surdaster | reverse complement strand
CGAGCATCTTCTGGGTATATGCCTAGGAGTGGTATAGCTGGATCCTCAGGTAATGCTATGTCCAATTTTCTGAGGGACCGCCAGACTGATTTCCAAAGTGGTTGCACCATCTTGCAGTCCCACCAACAATGGAGGAGTGTTCCTCTTTCTCCACACCCTCGCCACCCAGAATGCCTTTATTTGGATTCTCTCCTCTCAAAGCCCAAAGCAATGTCTGCATTCGAAAGTTTTACTAATCTGAAAAATAGCTAAGTGTTCTGAAGTTCTAAGCAAAAAAAAAAAAAAAAAAAAAAAAAAAAAAGGTAGGTGGGGAGATGGAGGATAAAGGGAATAGTCTTGAGTTAAAGAACTGATCTCAGACACAGAGTTGGTCTGCTCCCGTCCTGTTGAGAAACTGAATCCTGAGTCATCCAGGAGCCACTGCACTCAGAGCAGCTGGTAAGAACTCCATCTCACTCCCTGAACCCCAGAGATAGATCGGGGAGCCAGGGACATCCAGGGCACAGCAGCTACCCAAACCCCGCCCCTCCGGAATTCCACTTCCCTTCTGCCCCTGCCTGGTCCTCTGGGCTGGAGCAGACACAGAGTTGGTCTGCTCCTGTCCTGTTGAGAAACTGAATCCTGAGCCATCCAGGAGCCACTGCACTCAGAGCAGCTGGAGCCACTGCACTCAGAGCAGCTGAAACTGAATCCTGAGTCATCGAGGACCCACTGCACTCAGAGCAGAAGGATTTCCAGATCCAAGAGGTGGCCTGAGTCCCAGGAGTTATTCCACCCAGGAGATTAGGAGCATAAGACCACAGAGACCTCTGGACTCTGAGGAGCTCTGCAATAAGCAAGATAACTGGAAATACAGACTCCAGTTTTACACAGTGAGGGCAGGTACCACTAGAGTTAACCAGATGGCGAAAGGCAAGCACAAGAACATAAGCAACGGAAACCAAAGTTTCTTGGCATCATCAGTGCCCAATTCTCCCAATATAGCAAGCCCTGAACACCCCATCACACCTGAAAAGCAGGATTCAGAATTAAAATCACTTCTCATGATGATGATAGAGGATTATAAGAAGGAATTAAGTAACTCCCTTAAAGAAATACAGGAGAGTACAAGTAAACAGATAGAAGCCCTTAAAGAGGAATCACAGAAATCCCTTAAAGAAATGGAAGAAAACACAAAGAAGGAATTAAACAAAAACATTCAGGATCTGAAACTAGAAATAGAAACAATAAAGAAAGTTCAAAGGGAGACAACCATGGAGATAGAAAACCTAAGAAAGAGATCAGGAGTCACAGACGCAAGCATCACCAACCGAATACAAGAGATAGAAGAGAGAATCTCAAATGCAGAAGATACGGTGGAAAATATTGACACAGTTGTCAAAGAAAATGCAAAATGCAAAAAACTCCTAACTCAAAACATCCAGGAAATCCAGGACACAATGAGAAGGCCAAACCTAAGGATAATAGGTATAGATGAGAATGAAGAGTCCCAACTTAAAGGGACAGTAAATATCTTCAACAAAATTATTGAGGA
>NW_021613249.1:0-3655 GCF_004785775.1 Grammomys surdaster | reverse complement strand
CATATACAGCTAGAGCCATTGGTGCCTCCCTATGTGCTCAAAGGCTGGTGGTTTAGACCCTGGGAGCTCTGGTTGGTTGGTATTGTGGCTCTTACCATGGGGCCGCAAACCATTTCAGCTCCTTCAGTATTCTCTCTCACTTCTCCATTGGGAAGCCCTTGATCAGTTCAATGGGCAGCTATGAGCATTTGCCTCTGAATATGTGAGACTATGGCAGATCTCTAAGGAGACAACTATATCAGGCTCCTGTCAGCATGCACTTCCTGACATCCACTTCAGTGTCTACCTTTGGTGACTGTACATGGGATGGATACCCAGGTGGATAGGTCTCCAGACGGCCCTCCTTCAGTTTCTGTCTTACACTTTTTCTCCATATTTGCTCCCATGAGTATTTTGTTACTCCTTCTAAGAAGGACCGAAGCACCCACACTTGGTCTTCCTTCTTCATGAGCTTCATGTGGTCTGTGAGTTGAATCTTATGTATTTCGGGATTCTGAGCTAATATCCAATTATCAGTAAGTGAATACCATCTGTGTTCTTTTGTGATTGAGTTACCTCACTCAGGGTGATATTTTCTAGTTCCATCCATTTGCCTAAGAATTTCTCAAATTCATAGTTTTTAATAGCTGATTAATACTCCATTGTGTAAATGTGCCACATTTTCTGTATCCATTCTTCTGTTGAAGGACATCTGGGTTCTTTCCAGCTTCTGGGTATTATAAATAAGGCTGCTATGAAAATAGTGGAGCATGTGTCCTTTGTTATATGTTGAAGCATCTTTTGGGTATATGCCCAGGAGTGGTATAGCTGGGACCTCAGGTAATGCTATGTCTAATTTTCTGAGGAACTGCCAGACAGGCAGAAAGATCAATAGAATAGAATTGAAGACCCAGAAATGAACCCACAAAGCTGCAGTCACTTGATTTTGACAAAGGAGCTAAAACTTTCCTGTGGAAAAAGGACAGCATTTGCAACAAATGGAGGTGATTCAACTGGAGGACAACATGTAGAAGAATGCAAACTGATCTCCTTGTACAAAGCTAAAGTCCAAGTGGAAAAGGACCTCCACATAAAACCAGATACACTGAAACCAATAGAAGAGAAGGTAGGGAAGAACTTTGAATACTTGGGCAAACGGGAGATTTTCCTGAATAGAACACCAATGGCTTATACTCTAAGATCAAGCATTAACAAATGGGACCTCATAAAATTGCAAAGTGTCTGTAAATCAAGGGATACTCTCAATAGGACAAAATGGAAACCAACAGCTTGGGAAAAGATCTTTACTAATCTCATATCCAAGAAAGGGCTAATATCCAATATATACAAAGAACTCAAGAAATTAGACTCCAGACAACCAAATAACCCTATTAAAAATGGGATACAGTGCTAAAAAAAGAATTCTCAACTGAGGGAACTCGAATGGTTGAAAAGCACGTAAGAAATGTTCAGCATCCTTAGTCATCAGGGAAATGCAAATCAAAACAACCCCAAGATTCCACCTCATACCAGTCAGAATAGCTAAGGTCAAAAACTCAGGTGATAGTAGATGTTGGTGATGATGTAGAGAATAGGAACACTCCTCCATTGTTGATGGGACTGCAAGATGGTGCACTGTTTTGTTTTAAGAAAAGTGGCTATATGTAGACACCATTTTACATGAATCAAAGTGTTTCTAGAAGCAGAACTAAGATACATTTTGTCTCTTCTGTGTCATGAAGATATAAGGGGCTGAGCTTTTGTAAAAGTTAGTTTCAGTCACAAATATGTCACAAAGGGAGTGTAATGGTACTGGATACTATGATCAAAGGTCAGTATAGGTGTGCATAGAAATGGTAACATGAAATGACTTATGTGTTATACATATATATATGTATATGTATAATATACATATATATGTATATATATTATATATAATATAATTTCGTGTAATGGATTTATTTTGTTATTATGATCATAATCATTGTGTGTATAACATAACATATTGAATTGAAAATAATGTATAAAATAGCATAATTACACTTTCTAATATTACTACACATTTTAATGTATATAATTTTAAATAGTAAGATATATAATAGATAATCTATACTGCATGTACCAATATCTGTCACATGCACAAAATATATTTAGTATAATAAATCTTAAAATGTGTTTTAGACAAGAAAAAGAATGAAAGAAATATAAAAGTGTAGGTTTTCAAAATGAGAATTTGGTAATACTAAAGAAAGAGGTAATATTGCCACAAACTAACCCAAGAACAACAACCTACATTATAATATTAGTGTATCTAGTTATGTCATGTTCAGTTTCTATCCCTGGGAGGCCTGATCTTTTCTGAAGGAAACAGAGGAACAGTAGATGTGGGGGGCAGGGGAGGTACACGGACATCTGGGAGGAGTAGAGGGAGGGTAAGATGCTCTCAGGATGTATTGTATGATAAAAGAACCAAGGAAAGAGTAGTATGTAAAGAAATATGAATCACCAAATGGAAATCCCAAGGAAAAACCCAACAAACTGGGAAACGACTCCTGCAGTCTCAGCAACTAGCAGTGATGATTGTCAAGAATTTCAGTAGTCTATAAAACTGAGGGAAGGGATATTTTCAATCGCTACTTATAATTGGGAAACAAATGAGATGAAATGGCTTTTCCAGTCAAAACACTTTCAGGAAAACACCTGGAAGTAGAGAAGTGTGAGTTCAAACATGTCAGTTCTACAAACCCAGGTATCCCACTTATTTTCCTATAGGCCTTATGTGGGCAGGGGCATTGAACCTTTTATAATTGGAAGTACTGGTCCCATTCAATGGGTTGAGAAATCAAAATGAATAGATAAATATGATCAAAATGCAGTACAGGCAGATCTGGGAAGTCATAAGAATTTCTTCACTATATATAGTTAATACATGCCACCAAAGTTGTAAAATAATCAAGAACAAAGGCCAAACAGGACAAGTAAATAACTTTAAAAAGAGGAAACTCAGCTGAAGTGATTTCATGAAAATGAACATACAGGCAAAAACTAAAACCCAAACAAGTCATATAAATACAATAATAATTACATGCCAAATGCCAAAAGCCCAAACTGAAAACCTAAGGAACAAACTCACTATGTCCATGTCCAACAGGTTGGGGAAAAATAAAGTCTATGAAAAACAACTGAGTCCAACTCTTCTTCCACCAACCTCCTGCCACTCAGAAGCACAAGGACAAACCCAGCACCTTTCCATTAGTTAGTATCTCACATTCCTCACAAAGACTCATTGTGATGTCACCTCCAATGAACCAATCAAGGCTCTGAAAAAAATCCACAGTGTTTTACAAAATTGTTTCCTCTCACATTCTTGCCCCCATCTACTACACTGCTAATTTTTTCATGGTTGTGATCAAATGCAGACAAGGATCTCCTAATAGGAGGAAGAGTCTGTTTAACCGAAGATATACAGGGGATGTAAGTTAACATAATGGGAACTACTAATGATGTGGGCATCAGCTGTGCAGTTGCTTACATGGTATTTCCAATCCCATAATTCCTCTGACATTCTCCTGTCTTTTCCAAGTAGGAAGAGCAATATTAACATGCTTTTCTACTGAGTCAGTGTCAAAGACATTCAAGGTCATGGCCCTTAGTGCCAATCAGCCTTTCTTTCTCT
>NW_021613248.1:0-1323 GCF_004785775.1 Grammomys surdaster | reverse complement strand
TATTTTTTTTTGTTTGTTTTAGGACAAAATGTTCTAAAGATATCTGTAAAATCCATTTGGTTCATACCTTCTCTTAGTGTCACTGTGTCTCTGTTTAGTTTCTGTTTCTATGATCTGTCTTTTGCTGAGAGTGGGATGTTGAAGTCTGAGACTGCTGTTGACTATGGGGACTTTGGAAGTTGAACTAAACGTACTTGTTATTATACTATGACTAGGTATGGCCCCCATAGTCTCACGTGTTTGAACAATCTAACTGGAGCCAGGGAGTGTAATGTGATGGGCTATGGAGTGGCACTTTTAGGAGGTGTGGCCTTGTTGGAGTAGGTGTGTCATTGTGGGTGTGACCCTGTGGGAGGAAGTGCATCATTGTGGATGTGGGTTTTATACCCTGCTCTTACCTCCCTGGAAGCCAGTCTTCTCCTGTTTGCCTTCAGAACAAGATATAGAACTCTCAGGTCCTTCTACAACAGGCTCCCACCTTGATGATAATAGACTGAACCTCTGAACTGTTCAGTCAGTCCCAATTCAATGTTCTCTTTATAAGAGTTGCCTTGGTCATTGTGTCTGTTTACAACAGTAAAACCCTAAGTAAGACAGAAGTTGGTATCAGAGACTGGAGTAGTGCTGTGATAGGCCTGACCATGCTTTTGTTTGGAAGAATCTGCATTTTGGGACTTTGGATTTGGAAAAGAGTGGAATGCTTTATGTGGGTGCTTAATTGGCAATCCTAGTGGGAATATGGAAGAACTTGTTGTTGAGAGCAATTTTAACTGTGCATACATAGCCTAAGGTATTTGAGTGGAGAAGAATTTCAGTATGTGGCCTAGAGACTGTTTTTGTGGTATTTTGGCAAAGATGTGGCTACTTGTTGCCCTTGTCTGAAGAGTCCAGCTGAGGATAAGGTTAAAGAGATTTAAATTGATTGCATTATGAAAGAAGCCTCAAAAAAGCCCTGTGGAGACTTTTTCTCTAGTTAATCCTCATGAAGAGCATTTTGAACAAGTGTAGCAAGCTTAGAAAGGAAAAATGTGAAATTTGTGGTTGGAGTATTAAGGTGCACTAGGAAGTGAAATGGAGCTGAATCCTGTGGTCCAAGAGATATTAGACTGAATCTAGGGACTGTTGACCTTTGGGCAAGATCCCACCCAGCTAAGCTTAGATCCAGGCTTGATAGTGTAAACCTTTAATCCCAGAAGAGTGAATCAAGCAGCTATCTGTGTTCTGAGGCCAGTAGATCAAGTTCCAAGTATAGAAAATCTTAGTCCAGAAGAAGGACCATACATCTAATCCCAGTGCTCAGGAGACAGGAACACAGATCTCTGA
>NW_021613247.1:0-1237 GCF_004785775.1 Grammomys surdaster | reverse complement strand
ACAAAACAAGCCTCTACAGATACAAAAAGATTGAAATAATCCCTTGCCTCTTATCAGATCACCATGGAATAAGACTGGTCTTTAATAATGACAAAACCAATGGAAAACCCATGTGCACATGGAAACTGAACAACTCTCTACTCAATGATGACTTGGTCAAGGAAGAAATAAAGAAAGAAATTAAAGACTTTTTAGATTTCAATGAAAATGAGGACACATCATACCAAAACTTGTGGGACTCCATGAAGGCAGTGCTAAGAGGAAAACTCATAGCTCTAAGTGCCTACAAAAAGAAACTGGAAAGAGCACACACTAACAAGTTGACTGCACAACTAAAAGCCCTAGAACAAAAAGAAGCAAATACACCCAGGAGGAGTAGAAGGCAGGAAATAATCAAACTCAGGGCTGAAATCAACCAAATAGAAACAGAAAGAACAATACAAAATATCAATAAAACCAGGAGCTGGTTCTTTGAGAAAATCAACAAGATAGATAAACCGTTAGCCAGATTAACCAGAGGGCACAGAGAGAGTATCCAAATTAATAAAATCAGAACTGAAAAGGGAGACATAACAACAGAAACGGAAGAAATTAAAAAAATCATCAGATCCTACTACAAAGGCCTATACTCAACAAAACTGGAAAACCTGGATGAAATGGACAATTTCCTAGACAGATACCAGGTACCGAAGTTAAACCAGGAGCAGATAAACCATCTAAATAGTCCCATAACCCCTCAGGAAATAGCAGCAGTCATCAAAAGCCTCCCCACTAAAAAAAGCCCAGGACCAGATGGTTTTAGTGCTGAATTCTATCAGACCTTCAAGGAAGACCTAATACCAATTCTCTTCAAACTATTCCACAAAATAGAGACAGAAGGAACACTACCCAATTCGTTCTATGAAGCTACAATTACACTCATACCCAAACCCCACAAGGACCCGACAAAGAAAGAGAACTTCAGACCAATCTCCCTTATGAACATCGATGCAAAAATACTCAATAAAATTCTAGCAAACCGAATCCAAGACCACATCAAAACAATCATCCATCATGATCAAGTAGGTTTTATCCCAGGAATGCAGGGATGGTTCAATATTCGGAAATCCATCAATGTAATCCACTATATAAACAAACTTAAAGAAAAAAACCATATGATTATCTCACTAGATGCTGAGAAAGCATTTGACAAAATTCAACATCCCTTCATGATAAAAGTCTTGGAAAGATCAGGAAT
>NW_021613246.1:0-1463 GCF_004785775.1 Grammomys surdaster | reverse complement strand
AGAACACATTTGTGAGGAGCAACAGCGCCCACCAACACTCCAAGGGCAGAGGGAGAACAGTCAAAGATTACTATGTCTGAATTCTTGCTTCATGGTAGACACAACAGAGACATCTCCCCACCTGCTCTTCTCTACTGACCTGCCAAGATGGTCTCCACTCACCTGCATGACTCTCAGAGCTTTCACGATGGAGCCCTGAGAGGTGGGGCGGTGGAGGGAGAAAGTCAACCACAATGCTTTACTTACAGTGTCCCGCAACCTCTCTAAAGGAAAGAGAAGGCACTGACTTAGACCATTCCTGGAGAGAAACCTTACATATAAACTCTTCTGGAACCACTAAAATTGTTGTCTTCATCAACTTAAGTGACTTCAGTGCTTGGGGTGAGTGAGACTGTCATTCTTTACCGAGTGAGCTGAGAGAGTGGCTGGCTAGACTGGCGTTACAACGGTGAGACAAGTGATTTGTTGTATGTGGCCATCTGCCTCGCCCAAAAGAGAGATGGGCTGAAAGGGAGATCTGTGGGTGCTGGAGGGAGAAAGGAGGAAGATATGAACAGGTGAGTTCTTTGATTTATTTGGTCCTATCTCTGCAGGGGTATTGCCTTCCCTTGTCCCATACTCTTGAAGACCAAGGAAGAGAGAAAAGCACAACCAGAGAACCAGCCTCCCCCACTTGCTTTTTTTTTAAAGCAAGAGGGAAGAATTCATCTAAGAGAGATAAATAAGTGGAACTCTAAAACAGGATGCAAAGCAGAACATTCTAGAAGCCTAGCTGCTCATTCTATAAGGCCAGTGGACCTCTGGTAGTTTCTTCTAGTTCCTTTAGCATCAGGACTAAATTATTTTGGAAAGTATCTAAAGTAACCATCTCAACTATGTTATTGCAAATGAGGAAGGGCTTGGGGGATTTGAGGGAGAGGACGCAAATGTTCTTTGAGGTTGCATAGAATGACCAAGGAGTGGAGTTAGAGGTACTGACATGAGCTGTCTCACCTGAGCACTGTGGTCATTTCTCAGTGAGCTGCTCTAAAATCTATCCCAGGAAAGTATCCCACCCAGACTTGGCGTTTGCTCTACTGCTGTGAGACTGCTACTCATAGCTTACCCTTGGTCCCATGATGATGCTGGAGCTCTTCAACAGAAATCTCACCTTCCTCTTTTTTTTCCCCAAGAATCTAAAGATGGCTATGCTGCTGGCTTCTTAGCTCCTTCCTAGACATCCACATGACCTAGTTCTGATAGGCTTATGTGCCCCAGATACTGAGTGCCCATATATATTGCCTTCTGGCTTTAGCTTGGTCTAGCAAGGTTCTAAGTCTAAGGGCTGAGTCCCACAGATAATGAACACCTTGATACTCTTAGATATTATAGGGTGTGTGTGTGTGTGTGTGTGTGTGTGTGTGTGTGTGTGAGAGAGAGAGAGAGAGAGAGAGAGAGAGAGAGAGAGAGAGAGAGAGAGAGGA
>NW_021613245.1:0-1758 GCF_004785775.1 Grammomys surdaster | reverse complement strand
TGATTTTTCCACAGTGATTTCAATTTTTTGAATTTTTGCCAAGTAAATGTCCAATTTTATCACGAAAAACTGTTTTAAATCACATTCCTTTACAAATCAAATGTTCTCCTTATCAATTTTCTATTTTTTATGAATTTTAAAAGCAAATTTCTCCTTGTTCATAACTTTCTTTGATTTCTCTTCAGTTTGATTATAGTTTATCATTGGGGTTTTAATTTTTCTTCACGTTTTCAGTATTTTTCCTGAATTTTTCACTAGCTTTTTCCACAGTGTTTTCAATTTTATGAATTTTTTGCCTAGTATATGTTCAATTTTGTCAGGAAAAACTGTTTTAAATTACATTCCATTACAAATCAAATGGTATCCTTACCAATTTTCTATTTTTATGAATGTTCAATTACAAATATCTCCATGTTCATGACTTTCTTTGATTTCTCTTCTGTTTGATTATAGTTTTTTATTGGCTTTGTAAGTTTTGTTCAAGTTTTCACTATTTTTCCTGAATTTTTAACTAGCTTTTTCACAGTGTTTTCCACTTTATGAATTTTTTGCCAAGTAAATGTTCAATTTTATCAGGAAAAACTGTTTTAAATCACATTCCTTTACAAATGAAATGGTCTACTTATCAATTTTCTATTTTTATGAATTTTAAATGCAAAATTCTTCTTGTTCATAGCTTTCTTTGATTTCTCTTCCGTTTGATTATAGTTTATCATTAGCTTTTTAATTTTTCTTCAAGTTTTCAATATTTTTCCTGAAATTTAAACTAGCTTTTTCCAGAGTGTTTTCAGTTCTATGAATTTTTTGCCAAGTAAATGTTCAATTTTATCAGAAAAACTGTTTTAAATCACATTCCTTTACAAATCAAATGGTCTTCTTGTCAATTTTCTATTTTTTATGAATTTTAAGTGCAAATTTCCCTTTTTCATAAATTCTTTGATATCTCTTTGGTTTGATTTTTCCACAGTGTTTTCAGTTTTATGAATTTCTTGCAAAGTAAAGGTTCAATTATATCAGGAAAAACTATTTTAAATCACATTGCTTTACAAATCAAATGATTTCCTTATCAATTTACTATTTTTTATGAATTTTAAATGCAAATTTCTCCTTTTTTAAAAGACTCTTTGATATGTCTTTTGTTTGACTTTTCCTCAGTGTTTTCAATTTTATGAATTTTTTGAAAAGGAAATGTTCAACTTTATCAGGAGAAACTGTTTTAAGTCACATTCCTTTACAAATCTAATGGTCTCCTTATCAATTTTCTATTTTTTATGAATTTCAATACAAGTTTCTACTTTTTCATAATTTTCTTTGATTTCTCTTCTGTATGATTATAGTTTATTATTGGCTTTGTAAGTTTTCTTCAAGTTTTCACTATTTTTCCTGAGGTTTTCACTACCTTTTTCCACAGTGTTTTCACTTTAATGAATTTCTTGCAAAGTAAATGTTCAATTTTCGCAAGAAAAATTGTTTTAAATCACATTCCTTTACAAATAAAATGGTCTCCTTATCAATTTTCTATATTTTAGGAATTTTAAATTCAAATTTCTCCTTGTTCATAACTTTCTTTGACTTCTCTTCCGTTAGATTATAGTTTATCATTAGCTTTTTAATTTTTCTTCAAGTTTTCAATATTTTTCCTGAATTTTTCACTAGCTTTTTCCACAGTGTTTTCAGTTTTATGAATTTTTTGCCAAGTAAATGTTCAATTTTATCAGGAAAAAGAGTTTTAAATCACATTCCTTTACCAATCAAATG
>NW_021613244.1:0-1095 GCF_004785775.1 Grammomys surdaster | reverse complement strand
TACCCTCAAGTTTATGGAGAAATTACACGTAATCCTTTAGACATACGAGATCTAGGAAGTTTAAGCAAGCAGTTGTTTCCTACTTGTTTCATCTTATATGAAGAAGAGGTTAAATTCATGGACAACTCAGGACAGAATTCCTCCCCAAGATTGGAAACATTTTGCAATTACAATGTTGGAAGCTAGGCTACAGTTACAAGGGAAAGAAGAAACCAGGAGTACAGAAAAAAGAAATAAAATCAGAGTCATTGATATTTCTCATGACCTGTTGCTAGGTGAAGGTAAATATGCTGAGACATAAAGGCAGCTTGAATTGGGTGATGATACCTTGGTAGGAAGTCATTTAGCAGCTTTAAATGTTTGGGATAAACTCTCAGAAAATAGGGCTGAGTCACTTACTAAAATTATCCAAAAACAAAGAAAGCCTTCACTGATTTTTTGAAAAGATTGACTTCAGTTTTAAATAGAATATTATCAGATTGAGAAGCCTGAAGAATATGAATTGAATCTTTGGCTTTTAAAGAATCTGGTTCAGCATGCAAACTGTTGATTATAACTTTAAAGGGCAAGATCAGCAATAAAAGAGGAATGGATGAGAGATACAACTGTTACTGGATCTCACATTTATAATACTAATTGGATAAGAGAAGTAACTTTTCAAACTCTTAAGAAAATTGAAGATGGTAGAAGTTTTAATTGTGATAAGCAAGGTCATTTGAAAAGAGATTCTAGTATGCCTCTATATTATAGTTTATATCAGGAATAGTGATACCTCCACAATGTCTTCTATTGTACCAGAATGCTTTAGCTATCCTTGTGTGTTGGTTTGTATATGCTGGGCTCGGGGAGTGTCAGTATTGGAAGGGCTGTCTTTGTTGGAGTAGCTGTGTCACTGTAGACTCATGCTTTAATACCTTACTCCTAGCTACCTGGATGTGAGTATTCAGCTAGCAGCCTTCAGATGATGTACAACTTTCAGCTGCTCCTGTATCATGTCTGCCTGGATGCTGACCTGTTCCCAACTTGATGATAATTGACCGAACCACTAATCCACTCCCAATTAAAATTTGCCTCTTAGAGGAGTTGCCTTGGTCA
>NW_021613243.1:0-1440 GCF_004785775.1 Grammomys surdaster | reverse complement strand
TTAGCAGGAATAAATGTTTTAAATCCCATTACTTTACAAATCAAATGGTCTCCTTCTCAATGTTCTTTTTTTTATGAATTTTAAAAGCAAATTTCTCCATGTTCATAACTTTATTTGATTTCTCTTCCGTTTGATTATAGTTTATCATTGACTTTGTAATATTTCTTCAAGTTTTCACTATTTTTCCTGAATTTTTCACTAGCTTTTTCCACAGTGTTTTCAATTTTATGAATTTTTTGCCAAGTAAATGTTCAATTTCATTAGGAAAAACTGTTTTAAGTCACATTCCTTTACAAATCAAATGGTCTCTTATCAATTTTCTATTTTTTCTGAATTTTAAATCAAAATCTCTTCTTTTTCATAAATTTCTTTGATATCTCTTTTGTTTGATTTTTCCACAGTGGTATCAGGTTTATGAATTTTTTGCCTAGATAAAGTTCAATTATCACAGGAAAAGCTGTTTTAAATTACATTCCTTTTCAAATAAAAAGTCTCCTTATCAATTTTCTATTTTTTATGAATGTTCAAAAAAATATATCTCCATGTTCATAACTTTCTTTGATTTCTCTTCCGTTTGATTATAGTTTATCTTTGGCTTTTTAATTTTTCTTCAAGTTTTCAATATTTTTCCAGAATTTTTCACTAGCTTTTTCACAGTGTTTTCAATTTTATGAATTTTTTTGCCTAGTAAATGTTCAATTTTCTCAGGAAAAACTGTTTTAAGTCACATTCCTTTACAAATCAAATGGTCTCCTTATCAATTTTCTGTTTTCTGAATTTTAAATCAAAATTTCTCCTTTTTCATAAATTTCTTTGATATCTCTTTTGTTTGATTTTTCCACAGTGTTTTCAGTTTTATGAATTTTTTTGCCATGTAATTGTGCAATTTTATCAGGAAAAACTCTTTTAAATCACATTCCTTTACAAATAAAATGGTCTCCTTATCAATTTTCTATTTTTTATGAATGTTCAATAAAAAATATCTCCATATTCATAACTTTCTTTGATTTCTCTTCCCTTTGATTATAGTTTATCATTGGCTTTTTAGTTTTTCTTCAAGTTTTCACTATTTTTCCTGAATTTTTCACTAGCTTTTTCACAGTGTTTTCAATTTTATGAATTTTTTTGCCAAGTAAATGTTCCATTTTCTCAGGAAAAACTGTTTTAAATCACATTCCTTTACAAATCAAAAGGTATCCTTAACAATTTTCTATGTTTTATGAATTTTAAAAGCAAATTTTTCTTTGTTCATAACTTTCTTTGATTTCTCTTCAGTTTGATCATATTTTATCATTGGCGTTTTAATTTTTCTTCAAGATTTCAGTATTTTTCCTGAATTTTTCACTAGCTTTTTCCACAGTGTTTTCAATTTTATGAGTTTTTTACCTAGGAAATGTTCAATTTTGTCAGGAAAAACTGTCTTAAATCGCATTTCTTTAT
>NW_021613242.1:0-1387 GCF_004785775.1 Grammomys surdaster | reverse complement strand
TATATATTTATATTATATATGAAAATATATCATATATTTTAATTATGTACATAAGTACATATTTTTATAAGTTAGATATAAATATATAACATATATTTATAAATATATATAAATAAATATATACATATGCATATATTATAAACACATTATACAATCCTATATAAATATACATTATTTATATATCATATATTTTACATATGTAATTAGCATATATAACATATATTGATTACAGCTGTCAGTCACATTTATCGATAATATATTCCTTACTCCTATCATACTTATGGGTTATACTTTTACATAGTATATTTTATACTCATATATTCCCCAGCTGCCTCCATCTTGAATTCACTTCCTGTCTTTCTCTCATTTGGAAACCAGGTTTCTCAGACACAAAAATCTAATGGAAACCAGGTCAAAGTTAAAAGGTGAAGTAAAATCAATATAAAAGATAATCAATATAAACAATGTAATCCACATAACCAATATAATCAATATGAAAAATAAACACAACAGAGTGAGAAGAGTTCCAATTGCATGAAGTTCTGCCTCTCTTCCAATGGTGAAAATCTCCATCCCTTATGTTTAAATAATCATATAGACACAATATGTGAAACGTTATTGAACTATCCAATAATTAAAAAATACATATTGAATTTCTTCATTGCCATTACTCATTTTCAGATGAAAATTTGTTACTGAAATGTAAATGTAATGTAAATATAATATCCAATAATTAATAGATAAGGATATTTTAACTTACGTCATATCATATTATATTATATTTTATATTATTATATAATAACATATTATATATTAATATTAATGCATATTATAGTATATAACATTTACATAATATTATCCAATAATAAATAAAATATATTCGTATTGGCCATTATACGTTTTCAGGTTGAATTTTTTTTAATTGTAGATGTAACGTAAATACAATATCCAATAATAAATGAAAATATCATATTATATCAAATATATCATAGTATATTTAATATTACATTATTATTATAAATTAATATATTATATACTAATATTAATATATCAGTATGCTCTATTGTATAGAGTGTATTATACAATTTAAAAAAGGATATATTAAATTTGTTCATGGCAATGATCCATTTTAAGATTGTTATCTTAGTATATTGATATATTTATATATTTATATAATATGTTATATATTATTATGATATTATTATATATTATTACATATTATTATAAATTATTATATATTATTAATGTATTGCTATATATTGATAACTATATAATATATAATGTGTATTATATTATATATTATATAAGCCATATAATATATTATACACTTATATATAATATGTACTTTTATATATTATATAACACTTAATATATAATATAATAATAT
>NW_021613241.1:0-1104 GCF_004785775.1 Grammomys surdaster | reverse complement strand
AAAGGAAAATATTTAATTGGGGTTGGCTTACAGTTCAGAGGTTTGGTACATTATCATCATGGAATGAACATGGCAGCATCCAGGAAGATGTGGTGCTGGGGAAGTAGCTGAGAGTTCTACATCCAGATTGGGAGGCTGCAGGAAGAGAGAGACATTGGGCCAAGCTTGAGCATTTAGAATCCAGAGCCCACCCCCAAAGATACACTTCCTCCAACAAGGCCACACCTCCAAGGTCTCTCTCAAGTGGCACTACTTCCTAATGACCACACATTCAAATATATGAGCCTATGAGACCGTTCATATTCAAACCACGACAGGCTGTATCATAGTAGTTCTTTTTCTTATTGTTATACTGTTTGATATAAACAAAAGGAGAAGGAACTTATTTTGCTCATACTTTCACATCTGGATCATTTGGCCTCCTATG
Source organism: Grammomys surdaster (assembly GCF_004785775.1). NCBI lineage: Eukaryota > Metazoa > Chordata > Mammalia > Rodentia > Muridae > Grammomys > Grammomys surdaster. Next base: position 677 of record NW_021613241.1, on the reverse strand, counting down.
CTCTTAGATAGAGCATCATGGCTGTAGGAGCATGTGTCAGAGGCGGCTCCTGTCTTGGTGGACAGGAAGCAAGAGTGAGAGATTGGCCACGGCCAGTCTAACCTTCAAAGCCTTACTCTTTCCAACTAGGCCCCATCTCTTTACTTTTCTAGAACTTCCCAAAATAATTGCCTGTGGCTGGGGCCCAGGTGTTTGACACATGAGCCTGTAGGGGAAGATTTCTTATTAAAATCCTAGGCGTAGTCCTGAAGTCCACCTTTGACCTGATAGGCATCTAAGAGAATTGGAGATGGATGTTAATCATGAAGCTAGGCCTTGGGTTAAGCTCTTAAAAATCTAGCTTCCATCTGCCTCTTACACTAGCAGCATGTATCAATAAACAAGTGAGCTATCAAATGGAGTGAGTGCCTGGAATATTCTTATGTCTGTGTACACTTGGAATGAAGGTAAAAAAGAACCTTTGCTAAATTGAGCTTTTTCTTTTCTTTTTTTTCTTTTCTTTTTTTCTTTCTTTTCTTTTTCTTCTAAATTGAGCTTTTGAGTAAAATCATTACCCACTATCTTTTTTGTTTGTTTGTTTGTTTTTTTAAAAAAAGGATTTAATTTATTGTACATATGTCGCTGTCTTCTGACACACCAGAAGAGGGCAGCGGCTCCCACTGCAGATGGTTGTGGTT
>NW_021613240.1:0-2023 GCF_004785775.1 Grammomys surdaster | reverse complement strand
GGCCTCTGCTGTATCCTCCTGAGTGCTGGGATTAGATGTGAGTCGCCATGACCAGCCTTCCTATCATTTTATGAAAGATGTGGTCCACAGTTCTGCCCTGTGTATCTAGTCACAGCAGAATCTGAACACACAAACCATCCTTGAACTCCTTTCAGGCCAGTCTGACAAACTTGATCCTCTAGGACTGGTCTACAGCTTAAGTAGGAGAAAGCCCTGGCTCTGGGCCTCATTTGTCACATGGAGAACTCAGGCCAAGATTGATGGAAATCTGCTGGAACTCACTGTTCAGTAGTCCTCCTATTCATGATCATGATGGAGACAGAATGGGAGACTGAGCCATCCTGGGTAGGGAGTGGTGGGTGTATAGTAAAGGGGACTGTTTGTTTCGGGGTGAACCACTTGCCCCAGTGCTGCTGTAATTACTTTTCCCTTCAACCTAGTGTCTGCATTTCATCCGTGCATTGTACACAGAGCCGCTTGCCACTTCATTTCCCCCTTGAAGTACTTTTCCTGGAGAAAATACTTCCTCTGTTCCATAACTGCTTTCCTCACTCAGCCCATGTGTTCCTCTGCAATAGTAAATGCAGGACCTTCTCAGCATTTCTGTTGCTGCATAAGCTTGCATTGTGTCTTAGGCAATTAACATCGCCACCCCACCCTGGCAGTCTGCAAAAATACTACAATCCAGGGAAACTGCTTCAGGAAATGCTGTGTGTGTGTGTGTGTGTGTGTGTGCCTTGGAAGGCACTAATGACAGAACTGCTTGTGCCCTGTGTCCTGTGCCCTGTGCCATGTGTCCTATGCCCTCAATCCTGCCCAACCTGGTTCTAGTGCTGTCTTTGTTCTTACAGGAGGGTTCTGGGTATCAGGGCCTGTGTCTGCCTTTGTGTGTGTATACTCTGTACTTCGTGGCAGTGACCAAAAACCAGCTGTACAGTGGGTGGAAAATATCTCCCTGTCTTCTGAATGCCATTTGCAGGAAGATGGCTAGAATTACCATAGTGTGATAAGCCGAATAAGACTGACTCATCTGTGGAACCTCTGTTTGATATATATGAATGCATATATACATACATTTATAAACGTCAAAAACAGAGTAGAAGTAGGAGCTATTTGGTGGGTGGGGCAACAAGATACAGTACTGGGATAAACATGAACCAATCTGAACCTGTCATCATAAAACACTTCAGTGTCAGCATTATCAGGTATGGCAGAGCATCCTTGGGATTCTAACACTGGCGAGGCAAAAGTGGGAGGATTGCCACAAGTTTAAGACCAGCCTGGTCTGTAAGAGCAAGTCAGCAGTACATGTTCCCAAACAAATGGAAAATAAACCCTGGCCCTTTGTAGTGTATCTACACACATCTTCTAATTCTAGCAGATGGTGACTTAGTTAATGTAGAGCTAGGTTACATGGTGAGGAGTCCTAAATGTTAGCACACCTACAGCTTCACAGATGCCGCTCCCACTGCTGAGTGTCAAGGCAGGAAACTGTCCCATGCAGCACCTCTCTCCACCTGCTGGGCTGTGGCAGCATTAGACTTAGGGCCTCAGACTTGGACCTGGCACTACTCACTGCTCAGCTGCATGGCCCTGGGGAAGGCCCACCCACATCACTGAGGCTCTCGGATAAACCGAAGCTGCTGAGAGGGAAACATGAAGGGTACAGTTCTGTTCAGCTCAGTAGATGCTGGGAAAGGAAGGAAGAACGTCTTGTCTGGAGCATGGCAGTGAGCTCTGGAGAGTGGCAGGACTGGCAGGTTTGGACTAGAGGGATGCAGTCAGAACTGTGTTTGGAAGAGAATGCTTAGAACAGTTGGGATGAAGCAGAGGAAGGGGAGATGGTGCCAAGGACACTGAGCCCAGCATCTGAATCAGAGATTTGAAAAGGGCGATGGTGACCTGACCCAGTCGTGCCAAGAGTTGTGGTGAGGGGCCACCTAAGGGCCTTTTCTGGAAGAGCATCAGCAGGGACCAGTGACAGGCTGTCTAGAGGAAGAGACATGGAGAGCTTCCCAGCATG
>NW_021613239.1:0-2577 GCF_004785775.1 Grammomys surdaster | reverse complement strand
TCCAGGCTCTTCTGGCTTTTATAGTCTCTGGTGAGAAGTCTGGTGTAATTCTTATAGGTCTGCCTTTATATGTTACTTGACCTTTTTCCCTTACTGCTTTTAGTATTTTTTCTTTGTTTTGTGCATCTGATGTTTTGATTATTTTTTTTAAAGATTTATTTATTTACTTATTTTATTTATGAGTACACTGTAGCTGTCTTCAGACACACCACTAGAGGGCACTGAATCTCATTACAGATGGTTGTGAGCCACCATGTGGTTGCTGGGATTTGAACTCAGGACCTCTGGAAGTACAGTCAGTGCTCTTAACCGCTGAGCCATCTCTCCAGCCCTGATGTTTTGATTATTATGTGACGGGAGGTATTTCTTTTCTGGTCTAGTCTATTTGGTGTTCTGTAGGCTTCTTGTATGTTTATGGGCATCTTGTTCTTTAGGTTAGGGAAATTTTCCTCAATGATTTTGTTGAAGATATTTACTGGCCCTTTAAGTTGGGAATCTTCATTCTCATCTATAGCTATTATCCTTAGGTTTGGTCTTCTCATTGTGTCCTGGATTTCCTGGATGTTTTGAGTTAGGAGTTTTTTGCGTTTTTCATTTTCTTTGACAACTGTGTCAATATTTTCCACCGTATCTTCTGCATTTGAGATTCTCTCTTCTATCTCTTGTATTCGGTTGGTGATGCTTGCGTCTGTGACTCCTGATCTCTTTCTTAGGTTTTCTATCTCCATGGTTGTCTCCCTTTGAACTTTCTTTATTGTTTCTATTTCCAGTTTCAGATCCTGAATGTTTTTGTTTAATTCCTTCTTTGTGTTTTCTTGCATTTCTTTAAGGGATTTCTGTGATTCCTCTTTAAGGGCTTCTACCTGTTTACTTGTACTCTCCTGTATTTCTTTAAGGGAGTTACTTAATTCCTTCTTATAATCCTCTATCATCATCATGAGAAGTGATTTTAATTCTGAATCCTGCTTTTCAGGTGTGATGGGGTGTTCAGGGCTTGCTATATTGGGAGAACTGGGCACTGATGATGCCAAGAAACTTTGGTTTCTGTTGCTTATGTTCTTGCGTTTGCCTTTCGCCATCTGGGTAACTCTAGTGGTACCTGCCCTCACTGTGTAAGTTTGGAATCTGTATTTCCAGTTATCTTGCTTATTGCAGAGCTCCTCGGAGTCCAGATGTCTCTGTGGTCTTATGCCCCTAATCTCCTGGGTGGAAGAACTCCTGGGACTCAGGCCACCTCTTGGATCTGGAAATCCTTCTGCTCTGAGTGCAGTGGCTCCTCGGCTGCTCTGAGTGCAGTGGGTCCTCGATGACTCAGGATTCAGTTTCAGCTGCTCTGAGTGCAGTGGCTCCTGGATGACTCAGGATTCAGATTCTCCACAGGACAGGAGCAGCCCGACTCTGTGTCAGCTGCTCTGAATGCAGTGGCTCCAGCTGCTCTGAATGCAGTGGCTCCTGGATGACTCAGGGTTCAGTTTCTCCACAGGACAGGAGCAGACTGACTCTGTGTCTGCTCCAGCCCAAGGGACCAGGCAGGGGCCTAAGGGAAGTGGAATTCCGGAGGGGCGGGGTTTGGATAGCTGCTGTGCCCTGAATGTCCCTGGCTCCCAGATGTTTTTCTGGGGCTTAGGGAGTGAGATGGAGTTCTTACCAGCTGCTCTGGGTGCAGTGGCTCCTGGATGACTCAGGATTCAGCTTCTCCACAGGACAGGAGCAGACCGACTCTGTGTCAGCTCCAGCCCAAGGGACCAGGCAGGGGCTGAAGGGAAGTGGAATTCCAGAGGGGCGGGGTTTGGGTAGCTGCTGTGCCCTGAATGTCTCTGGCTCCCAGATGTATTTCTGGGGCTTAGGGAGTGAGATGGAGTTCTTACCAGCTGCTCTGGGTGAAGTGGCTCCTGGGTGATTCAGGATTCAGCTTCTCCACAGGACAGGAGCAGACCGACTCTGTGTCTGCTCCAGCCCAAGGGACCAGGCAGGGGCCGAAGGGAAGTGGAATTCCGGAGGGGCAGGGTTTGGGTAGCTGCTGTGCCCTGAATGTCCCTGGCTCCCAGATGTATCTCTGGGGCTTAGGGAGTAGATGGTGTTCTTACCAGCTGCTCTGAGTGCAGTGGCTCCTGGATGACTCAGGATTCAGTTTCTCCACAGGACAGGAGCAGACCGACTCCCTATCTATATTTTTATATAGAGGATGCAGTTCCCAATTATTTAAAGATATTGATAGAAACCCTGTACTTCTCTCTCTCCCAGAACATTTAGACGATAAGTTATTATTCCCACTTTGAGTAGATTTGTTGAACTTGATATGATTTTCTTTTCTTTTCCTTTTCTTTTTTTTAGTTTTTCAATACAGGATTTCTCTGTATAGCCCTGGCTGTCCTGGAACTCACTCTGTAGACCAGGCTGGCCTTGAACTCAGAAATCCACCTGCCTCTGCTTTCCAAGTGCAGGGATTAAAGATATCCGCCACCACTGCCTGGCTGCAGTCATTGTTTAAAAGCTGTGAGTTCTTTCACGGTTTCTTAAATTTTTTTTAAAAAAATAATATGAGAAAAGATTGCCATGAATGTGAGCCATGAGATA
>NW_021613237.1:0-1185 GCF_004785775.1 Grammomys surdaster | reverse complement strand
ATCATACCAAAATCTATGGGATACAATGAAAGCAGTGCTAAGAGGAAAATTCATAGCTCTAAGTGCCTACAAAAAGAAACTGGAGGGAGCATACACTAGCAGCTTGACAGAGCACCTGAAAGACCTAGAACAAAAAGAAGCTAATACACCCAAGAGGAGTAGATGGCAGGAAATAATCAAACTCAGGGCTGAAACCAACCAAATAGAAACAAAAAGAACTATCCAAAGAATCAATAAAACCAGGAGCTGGTTCTTTGAGAAAATCAACAAGATAGATAAACCCTTAGCTAGACTAATCAGAGGGCAGAAAGACAGTGTCCAAATTAATAAAATCAGAACTGAAAAGGGTGACATAACAACAGAAACTGAGGAAATTTAAAAAATCATCAGATCCTACTACAAAAGCCTATATTCAACAAAATTGGAAAATTTGGATGAAATGGACAATTTCCTAGACAAATACCAGTTGCCAATGTTAAATCAGGACCAGATAAACCATCTAAACAGTCCCATAACCCCAAAAGAAATAGAAGCAGTCATTAAAAGTCTCCCTACAAAGAAAAGCCCGGGACCAGACGGTTTTAGTGCAGAATTCTATCAGACCTTCAAGGAAGACCTAATTCCAATTCTTTTCAAACTATTCCACAAAATAGAAACAGAAGGTACACTACCCAACTCATTCTTTGAAGCCACAATTACACTCATACCTAAGCCACACAAAGACCCAACAAAGAAAGAGAACTTCAGGCCAATCTCCCTTATGAACATTGATGCAAAATTACTCAATAAAATTCTAGCGAACCGAATTCAAGAACACATCAAAACAATTATCCATCACGATCAAGTTGGCTTCATCCCAGGAATGCAGGGTTGGTTCAATATTCGGAAATCCATCAATGTAATCCATTATATAAACAAACTCAAAGAAAAAAACCACATGATCATCTCACTAGATGCTGAGAAAGCATTTGACAAAATTCAACACCCCTTCATGATAAAAGTCTTGGAAAGGTCAGGAATTCAAGGTCCATACCTAAACATAGTAAAAGCAATTTACAGCAAACCAGTAGCCAGCATTAAACTAAATGGAGAGAAACTTGAAGCAATCCCACTAAGATCAGGGACTAGGCAAGGCTGCCCACTCTCCCCCTACTTATTTAATATAGTATTGGAAGTCCTAGCCAG